>NC_079171.1:43047442-43347442 GCF_947568905.1 Ostrea edulis | reverse complement strand
ATCTTGATAAAATTATTAAGTATACTTTAAAGACTAAAAATTCCGACAGAAATGAAAGTAAATTTTTAGAAAAAAGAAACAAATTTCATATTTTTAATAAATTTGATCAGTGCATACCATCTATTCAAGATTTATTACTGGATGCAGGTACTCTTCACACAATTGCTCTGAAAAATATAGTTCCATTTATGATCAGCAGATACAACATTACAGCAACTGTTTAGAATATCGATGTGTATGTAATACGTAGAAGAAAACAAAATTAACGTCAAATGATTTTAAGAAAATCACCTTTTCACCAGAAATGTAAACAAGAAGTATTGATATTCCTACGTTAGCTTTTCACGAAAATATATAGGTCATTCTTCGATTCTTTCATGATTATTGTTCGTTAATTATCATACAATTTCTTCTGAGAGAAAATGTTAATCATTAATTTGTGTGTGTGTGTGTGTTTTCTTTTTTATAAGGATTTCTATGTATAACAGAGCACTTCTGGTAAATGCCGATGATTTTGACATCGGCATTTGTCTTATACAATACGTACGACTACGAGTTATCGACCGTTATAAACAAGCATGACGCTTTGTCAACACGGCTTCATAGACGTTGGTATTAAATATATGTAATCAGAGCAGAGGAAAATAACTGAGCAGAAAAGAGAATAAATGTGATATCTAAAGGAAAACATGTTACCACTGGTAACGGTAGTTTTGAAAGACAAAAGGCTATCAAATCATTTTATTAAAGTATAATACATATATGTGGGTATAAGAAAATACAAATATAACCATGACAGAGGAACTTTAAAAAAAAATAGGAAGGGTGGATTAAAGGTTTGGAAATGAGATATTTCTACTTTTTTTTATCAAGAAAGGGGACACACATTTGATTCTGGGGTGGGCATTTTTTCAATTAAAAAAGAAATAACCTAATTGGACAATTTATTTTCTAGGAAATAAAATTAGATGGGTAGGGGGGATATCATTGTAAATATCTACAAAGTGATTTTCACCTTCTTGATTTTTGCATTACTCTATATATGTATTTTTCAGCTAATATAAAGATAAGATTTTAAAATTATCCATCTTTAGTATTGTTCATGTAATTGTACATTTTTTCAAGGTTAAAAGGTCAAGGACAGGTGTGTGCACTGTTTGCTAGTGAAGCAAGATTGGTCACAGTATTTGCTACGAGCAAATTAAAAGTCGGAATTCTTGGATATGGGGTAGCCCATATCTATTCTTGTGTACATGTAGATACGCATGGGTATGACCCTGGGATGTGTTACATGGAGCGCTACCGAGCTTCATGAATTATTCCGGCGTAAGGTGCCGTAGTCCATCCTGTCGTGTATTTTCCCCAAAAAGATATTTATTAGATATTCACATTTCTAATGGTTTTTTTTATTTATTTAATATCTTTAGAAATATGTAATGATTGTAATTTCTCATGAATACGTTTCTGCTGATAAATGTAATCATGCGCGTATGAATCTTCATTAATATAGTATGTCTATTCTAACGACTGGGAATGTCGTTGGACGGAAATGAAAATATAATGCGCTCATAAAAAAATGTCGACGTGAAGCGTTGCAGTTCATACCCTCATATAACTTTTAAAATGAAATTTATTTCTTAAATACACGTCTCGTTTGAACCAGTGACTTATCCCTGTACAGTATATGTATATCATTTACATGTGGGGCTGTCTCTATAGTAGACATTAGGGAAGTGTTATTTATAGTTCCTAGTACATGTAATGTCTATTAATATATTTCTTATTTTTGTTAGAATGGATACTACATTGTTCTGGAATGACTGTCACGAACTCGTATGATTTTAACATGACCACGGACGTTACACCGGAAATTAATTCCACTGGGGGTATTGCATCAACGCAATCTGCACTAATGTCAGAAAACACAACGATTTCAACGAACGATGTCAATATAACGGAATCGGAAATGACTTCTGATACTTCCGGTATCTTATCGACACAGCCCGCACTAATGTCCGAAAACATAACGATTGTCAGTTCAACCGGATATCCAACGAAACCGGAAATGAACAATGATACTTCCGGCAGCGATTTGAAATTGTCCACCTACATGGACGCAAGTTCTTCCACAAGACAAGTTAAGACTATCAGTTATGAATATACGACTCGCAAAACAGTCACTGAACAAATGACTGATAAATCTACGAATGTGGTCCTTACCACTCAGATGTTAAAATTCATGACGTCATCAAAAATGACTAAGCCCGTCACTATAAAATCCGTGACGTCATCAAAAATGACTAAGCCCGTCACTACAAGAGGAACTTCCAAAATGATGGAACACACTACCACGGATGGTTCTGGTGGCGTAATGAAACATACTCAAGTCACAACAACAAGTAAGATAGATAGCAACAAAAAGAAAAAGAAAACCCAGCAGAACATTAGTATTAGTCGATGAAATTAAAAGAGGAAAGTCAATACTTGTTTATTACAGACAGAAATGACAACTTACGTAATTATAAAGAAAAATCCTTAGCTTGTCCATTATTTGTAAATATTAGTCAGGATTTTTTGTTTAGATATCCAGTTGTGTGTGAAATGCGAATTCTACAGTTATTCTTTTTTGTCACAGAATGTAAATAGAGGAAATGTCTAAAACAATTTTATCATGGGATATATATAAACAAGGACAGCTTGGGGTAATTTCTGTATAATCAACCTTTGATTGTAAAAAATATCCCCAATTTGCCATTATTTATAGATATCTTAACCATACCATCAAGCTATATATATCTTTCGTCCTTAAACAGACAACAAACATAAGTTTGGGTTAGTCTGGATATCCAGAATTTCAAATGTCAAACGGAGTAAAAATATATATTCTTTTAAATTTGCAGTTGTGGTATCAGTTATTCTAGTCGTATGCTTCATCGTGGTGTCAGCCATTATTGTGATTTGCATTCTAAGAAGGTATGTAAATACGAATTCTAGTATTGTATTTAAATCGCGTACCGATATATATATATATATATATATATATATATATATAAAGCACAGCAAATTTCACTTTATTTGGATACCCAATTCCGGCCCTACCCGGGGTTGAACTCACGACATGCGGAACCAAATCTCCTAGCAGCATGTAACCAGCGCGCTAGACCGTTCGACCATCTAGGCAAGTCAAAACACTTGCTTTCGATGACGATGGAATTCTCGCAGAGCTGTCACACGCTACACGGTCATTGAGAATGGAAATGGGATACAGTTATTTAACGTACATTTTAGAGAATCATACATGATACACATTGCATTCGAAATATTTCATATAAAGCACAGAAATAGCATGAACTCTTAAATGAACATAACTGTCCTCAGTGAAGAAATATTTAATATAAAGCACAGAAAATTTCACTTTTTATATATATATATATATATATATATATATATATATATATATATATATATATATATATATAAACGTTGGAGGAAGAATGTTCTTTATGTTCAGTTCCAGTGGGTTTATAAAAATGTCAGATATACATGTCAGATGTTTCCTGAGCAATATAATTGCCTTCGTTTTCTTTGTAAATAAAACGTCCCATTTTGTGTATTCTGTTACAGATTGAAATCAAAGAGTAACAAATCACGTCTAACAACGCCCGGGACTACGCCCATCGTACAATCTCCTCACGTGCAACTGGATTTCGAAAATCTAAACGATGCCTCAACGCCCGGGGAATTTCTACTGGACAAATCCATGATTGACCTCGAGGCTCCTCCCACTGAAAACGAGGCTGTGGAAGCCGTGACGTTACTGGAAAATGCCGTTGGAGATTACGGTTCAAAGGAAATAACCACCTTTCATTCAAACAAAGAGAATAACGAGGTAAATTCTGCGGAGGCTCGAAATTCTGTAAATGAAACAGACACGCCAGATGCTTCTCAGGTAAACTCCGCTCAACCCGATGAAAGGAAAAACCCGGATTCTGTGAACACGAATGAAGAAAATAAGGATGATAAGAATACTTCCCTAGAAAACAAAAGTCCGCTCGAGGGTGAGATCGACAAAGAGGATTCTGAGAACTTGCCTTTGTTTGGAAACGCAGCGAATGATCCGAAGGAACAGATTCCATTGTCAGCGCCAACAGTTACACCGGATGCCGAGAATCCGAATCCGTCACCACAGGAAAATACAAGAATATCGAGAGTAACAGAGCTTTGAATGAAGACATGAAACTGAAATAGATACTTAACGTGAGATGACACGAACCTTTATGATCTGAGTAAATAACTCCACTCACATCAAGCAATATTACACACAGATATAGCAACATGCGTGCCAAAAATACGTTCGCCTAAGTTACTCGAAGACCATTTGAAAAGAAAATCGAATTGAAGGTCGTGAAAGGATTGCCCAAGTTATGTTTGTGAGTGAGCGCATAGTGGATTTCATATCGTAATTTTGTTAATTGTACTGTGAAGGCAAACTGAACAGGACTTGTGCTTTGGGTGATGTTTCTACAATGTAATGACAGAGATAATTCGAAATGATTTTGTCATTATCAACGGAAATGGGTGAGAAAACTTCCGTCTCTACAGATCTGTATTTACATCTGAATGCCACTATCATATCTGCATATCTTTGATAGCATGTACAGCTATAAGTGTAATGCATTTAGACCTTCTAAATGTTTTTCTTTTCTTTTCTACGTGATGTCGGTGTATTTTGCGTTGCTGTTCTTCCGTGTGGTGTACATGTAGCTATATGTATAATGGGGTTTTTCTTTTTGAGTATTGTCGGTTATGTTTGATATTGTGTTTATATGTGTAGTTTCACTACGTTTAATATCGTTGGGTGTTTTTTCTGTACAGTACCGGTGTGCTTAATGGGGTTTTTTTTTTTGAGGGGGGGGGGGTACTGTGCGCATGTTTGATGTTTTAATATAAAGGTAGAATTAATGTAAATACTTTAAGAAATGCTGAATTTGTTGCGTTTACAGTCAGCGTTTCAGATTCGAATGTGTTTCACGTTGTTTTGAATTCGAACGTTCACATCAAAATCCATTTTTGTTCTTTGCTCGTGTTCATATGTTTGTATTCATATCACAAAATGTTACATTTGATTTAGAATTCGAAGCACAGTTACATCGAGGTGTGAAATATTGTGGTATTGACTTGAAATATTAAAGTTTATGAATAGCAAGCCTTGTTAGCATTGGACTGTTGGTCACCCATGTGTTCACATTTTAAATCAGATATCGGTCCAAAATGTGCAATGTCAGAAATCGGGTGTAAACCGCCACTTGTATTAACAAGACGTGCTGAACATTTCTTCGAAGAAGGGGGATGGGGGGGGGGGGGGGGGGGGTTGAAGTATGTATATTCAATATGTCTTGTGGTGGTTCATTTTATAATTAAATCATGTCTATACGTTAATATTCACTTATCATGACAAAATGCATTAAACGTATAATTCACAGCGCAAGAATATGTCATTCATCATCCGATATTGTTAATCAGTCACAACACTTCACGGGCTGACATATAAAGCGGTGTAACGAAAGTAAAAACATCCCCACAAACGTCAAACGACAGTAAGAAACGGACCGCGATAGACTGGGGCGCGTGAAACTCGTTTTCCCGATTTCAACGCATGTCAGCCTTTACGATCTATAATCATATAAAGTTCAAATTGAACATGAACGTCAAATAAACAGCCTTAAAAACTGGTAAATTACATGGAAATCATTTTATAAATTTAAATGAATTAGTTAAAAAATATTTCACACAGACACTGTATTTACTCTTCGAAGTAAAAGGCATGAGAAAGAATTTTGTACAAAGTAAATCGCATATCGGAGATCAGGAAATTAAGACCATATAGATATAAAGGGGACCGTAAGTAAGTTTTATCATTTTATTTTTGTGTATCTTTTACAAGTTATATGCATAAAATGAATAGGTATGGAAATGTCTATGATATCTATGGATATAAAACCCACAATTTTGCTTAATTCTAGTATTCAAAATAAATCAGAGACGTTCAAACATCAAAGATTTATGATTACTGAATTTTTCTATGTACTTTCATTTAATTCATTTCTATTGGGAAAAAATCACTAGATTTACACTAGCATAACTGAAAATATTTCTGGCGTTACAAAAAGTTTATCTTTAACAAATTATTAACCTTTTATAGTCAACTTCGGAAGTAACTCGCTTAGCATCATTGTACACACAAAAGGAGCCTCAAATATGTACATTTATATCTATAAATAATTACATATTCTCATTAACTATAAAAATAAACATTGTTATGCAACAGGAGGCATGGGAACTATCAGCCATATTTCAGCATTTCTTCTGATTTGTACGGAAATAAGCAGCATATCAACTTATGGTGAGTAAGGTTTTATCAACTTCCGTCAATGTTTTATCATGTGATATGGAGATTACGCGACGCCCTTTCCTATGTTTCTAATGGGAATTATATTTGATGATCTAAAACGTGCAGATTTAAAAAAAAAAATCTCTTTGAAGGGAGTGTACTATATAACACTGACATTTTTCCCTGGGGGACAGTTCAGGTGTATACCAGGAGTTTACCATGCAGGTCTTTACAACTGAATATTTTTGGAAATATTCAACAAAATTGATACGTTTTTAGAAGATCTCGTGGCGTGGGTGTCAACAGCTAAGAATCCGCTGTCTGAATACGCGCGTAAAAATATTTGCACACGGTAGTTAATGTTATTTCCTACTCATTGTACACTCATTTGAATTCATGTATTGATATATCAATGGACTGTTGTCATTCAGTTTAACTTGTACATAGTGGTAAACAGGGGTGGATCCAAAAGATAAAGGTGGGGTGGGATGGGGTGTTTGTGACCTAGTTTTGTACCATTTCCGCCCAAAAGGGGGCTGGGTGGGTTGAGGAGCCCAAAATGACAACACCAATTTCGTTTTAAAAACATCCAAGCAAGGGGGTTGGAATCACAGTAATTCCCCCTTTCAATCCGCTACTGGTCAATATTACGCCATCCGTGTGTCTTTGTGACGTCACTTTAGGACCGGTTCACACTAGGATTGAATTAACCCGGTTGGACTTAGCCGGATAAACTCAACCCACAAAAATTACCCCGCAAGTAAAGTAAGGTAGACTTATATAAATAATCATAGACAACAAATGAATAAATGTTAATTTCATTTATTTTAATGAATACAACTTCTCTATAACTGAACATCTGTAAGATAATATAAATGCAACTAGTGATAAAAATCTGGAAGCCCTTTACCAAAATTGTAAATTTCATGACCTCTGAGGTAGAGGCTCTGACTGCAGGGCGGGATTAAACTTGGTATATAGTGTGTACATTGTGTGTGTACAACATTTAAAACATACTCTTTAAAGTGAAAGTAAATGGATATTTAGAATGAAAAGATAGGCCTTTTCCAAAATAGTAAATTCCATGATCCCAGGGATTTGGTATCAGGGTATGGCCAAAATGGTCAGTGATTAAATGTGTTAACGATTGGACATTTTAACTTCTCTTTAATTTGTTAACTACCGTTCATTTTATTTTTGAAATTTGTTATGAAGCATTTTGGAAGAAGGGTAAAAAAACTTGTAAATTTCAGGGCTGCTGCACCCACGGCCTTAGGAGTGGGGGTAAAGACCGTCATACATTTAAGAATATTAAAAATAAAGTTCTCTACAACTGCACATATCTAACAAAAACTAAATACATAGTGATTTAGAGCAAGAAGTCCTTTACGGTTATTGTAAAGTTCGTGATCCTCGGGGTAGAGGTTCTATCTTCAGGGCGGACCTACACTTAGTTTGCATAGTGTATATGTGTAAAACATTTAAATTATATCTTCTTTAATGTTAGTGATGATAAATTAAAACTGAATAAATATGTGGAAGGGGTATGTCGGCATTTACCAAAATTGTAAATTGCATGACCCCAGGAGTAGGGATATTGGTTCCAGGGTGGGTCGAAAATGTTCATGGTAATTTTTGTCTTTTTTTTATTTGAGAGACTTCTTTAAGTTTCCTTACACTTTATGTATACATAGGAAATGCAGAAAAGGATTTAATAAAATTGTGATTTTTGCAACCCAAGGGTTTGACTCTAGGACAGGTCCAGATTTGTCATATCGTGTTAGTCTTTCATCAGTATATTAAGCACTTTCGGGGGAGCATTTAACTTTGAAGAACATATCTTGTTTTTATACGGTTGCTGAGTATTAGAATTAAGCTTAGATTTGCAGAACAAGATCCCCCCCCCCCCCTAGATTTCATAACCCTTGGAGCTAGTGATACTTTTGACTAATATTCAGGTGACAGATGAGGTCGATGGGCCTCTAGTGTGAAAATGCGGAATGTTATGAAAATTTAAAACTCACAATTCATTGTTGGTGAAAATTACCGCAATTGAATTATCTGATATGGAACGATAATTTGTTTGGTACATGTATTGTACCCAAATGTAGACGTTTTGGGTGACTTCGTTTCGTACCCTAGTAAGGACCTAGTTATATGTAGGATAGGCATCCCAATGTTCTTTCTCACTCTCATGAATAATACTCCAGACAATCACGTCCATCGTTTGAAAACTGACACATGCGCAATACGATTACAAGATCATAGCACTGCTACCACACCAACAGTTGTAGAAGGCATGGGTAGTGTTGGGTAGAGTTCAAATGTCACAATACGTCATTTGAGTTGAAACATTTTCTTTCTATTGCAACTCTTGTAGCCCTAGTTCAAACCCGAGTGACCGCCGCGGTGGCCTAAATGTAAAGCATTCGCCTCGCATGCGGAAGGTCGGGGTTCGAATCCCGGTCACGACATACCTAAGTCGTTAAAACAGGTACATGTAGGGACAGTTCCATCGCAAAACGCTCAACATGAATGTGAATGTCACGGGTCCTCAGATATGACCTTTGAAAACGGACGTCCCGTGTCATATTAGGTGTTTCACGTTAAAGAAACCTCACTGCTTAATGGCCGTAAGCGCTGAACATAGGCCTAAATTTGAAGCCCATTTCCGGTATTGGTGACGGCCTCATATAAGGGAAAAAATCTTGAGAGGAGTGTTAAGCAAGATACAATCAATCAATCAATCAAACCCGGTACGAAACGAAGTCGCCCTTTGTGACAGCTTGATCATCAGGAGCATTATTTCTAAGAATAACAAAACACATTACGAAGCTTTTGAAAAATGATCAATATTCCTTCATTTCGAATGCAAGTTTTTATCTTGGAAAATATTTCCAGAAAACCTTGCTCTAAAGAAAAATACTACAATGAGTTCAACCTACCAACTATTGAAAGACAAAGGTTCCAAAGCAGTGGATGGAAACAAAGGACAGGGCATGCCCGAGTGCATTATGACAGCTTCTGGTCAGCATCAAGCATGGTGGCAAGTCGACCTCGGAGTTGAACGAAGCGTGTCCAACATAAAAATTACTTACCAAACAAGTAGGTATACATATGATTTTTAGGAAATATTCAGACTGTTTTATTTTCATTCTCTGATGGAGAAAATAAAGCAAATCTATTTCAAAATTTCATTCATTTGCCACCAAGGTAAAAAAAAAAAAAATACCAACCCAACAATATGATGAAAATGATTTAATTTCATTCGGTAGTAGTGGAAACACAGTAATGGGGTTCTAATATTTCATTCATTTGCCACTATAATAAATGTCCACATGATAAAACAAGAGGCCCAAGGGCCTAGAATCGCTCTTCTGATAAATTGTACAACCCCACCATTTCTATTCTTAGCCTCTTAGTATTCTAAATCTTTAGTTAAATCCTAAAAATTCAAAAAAGTAGGTCAATGTGACCTACTTTTTGGTTTACACATTTTGAGAACCCAAGAAATATCAACTGACAAAGTTTGATGATTTTAAGCCAATTAGTATCTGAATATTGAAATATAGCTGTCAAATTCCAATCGAAGGTCATGGTGACCTACGTTTTGGTCAGCAAACTCCGAACATGCAAGACCCATCAACTGACAAAGTTTGATGACTGTAGGTTAAATAGTATCTGAAATATATAAATATAGCCGTCAAACTCCAAAAGTAGGTCAAGGTGACCTACTTTTTCGTCAACACCCTTCAAACATGCAAGACCCAACAACTGACAAAGTTTGATGACTAGGTCAAATAGTATCTGATTTATATAAATATAGCCGTCCAATTCCAAAAGTAGGTCAAGGTGACCTACTTTTTGGTCAACACCCTTTGAACATGCAAGACGCATCAACTGACAAAGTTTGATGACTGTAGGTCAAATAGTCTCTGAAATATATAAATATAGGTGTCCAATTCCAAAAGTAGGTCAAGTTGGCCTACTTTTTGGTCGAAACCCTTCGAACATGCAAGACCCATCAACTGACAAAGTTTGATGACTGTAGGTCAAATAGTATCTGAAATATATAAATATAGCCGTCAAATTCCAAAAGTAGGTCAATGTGACCTACTTTTGGTCGACACACTCCGTTGACTCAAGATGCATCAACTGTCAAAGTTTGATGATTGTAGGTCAAATAGTGTCTGAAATATAGTAATTTAGCTGTCAAATACCAAAAGTAGGTCATGGTGACCTACTTTTTGGTCGACACAAACCGAAGACTGAAGACGCATCAACTGACAAAGTTTGATGATCCTAGGTTTTACAGTGCCAAAATATGCATCTAAAATTGAAAATGTGAAATTTGAACATATGCAAAATTCAAAAAGTAGGTCACTGTGACCTACTTTTTTATAAATATGTTTCAAGGCCTCAAGATGCATCAACTTACAAGATTTGCTGATTCTAAACCTCTCGGTATTTGAAATAACAACTTAAAATATATCTATAAATGATATGCCATAGAATTCAGAAAGTAGGTCACGGTGACCTATTTTTCAGTTGACGCATTTCAAGGTCCCATGATCCACCAACTGACAAGTTTTGATGATCATAGGCTTCAAAGTGTCCAAGATATGCATCAAAATTAATTTTAAAATAAATACCTGCAAAATTCAAAAAGTAGGTCACCGTGACCTACTTTTGAGACAACTTGACACAAGGTCCTAAGATGCATCAACTGTCAAAATTTGATGATCCTAGTCCTTATAATGACTAAAATATCTAAGATTTAAGGAATTTAAAAAAAAATTAAATTTAGGTCAACTTTGAAGTGACCTTGAGACCACGCCCTTTGCCCCAGGGTAATGCCTTGAACAATTTTTAATCTACAACATATCCTCATCCTTATGTGTAAGTTTGGTGATAATCTGCCCTGTGGTTCTTGAGAAGAAGATTTTTTAGCAACCACTACTTTTGCTTGTATTTTCCTGATTATCTCCCCTTGTTAAAGGGTCACATCCCTCTATTTAGTATGTATGAAAGCCCTTGGGCCAATGATACCCTGTAACAAATTTGAAAAGAATTGGCCAAGGGGTTCTTGAGTTATAGCCCTTTTTCTAAAAAGTTTACGCACACCGCACACCGCACAAATGGCCATAGCATTAGCTCTTTGAGCCTTTGGCTCAGAAGAGCTAAAAACCAATGCATAGTAAGATGATAGTAGTGGGGTTTTAAAACGCCAGCTAAGAATATCCTGGGGGTTAGTTCACAATATGTTATCGTATTTCAAAGTTGTCTTGTTTATTTACGGCGTGAAATTGTGGAAATATCAGCATTACCAAAATAACGAAAATTACACATCCACTAAAATTATAGTACCTCATCTCATCATACCAGTATGTGTTTCTACACGTTTTGGTTAGATCTATGTATCTTGGAAAATGGCAAATGAAAACAAAAGTTTCGACAATTTATGTAACAAGGAAGTAATCGGACACAATGGCTAATGCTTAATACTCCCTCTTATACAAGTAGTTCTATCCTTGAAAATGATGAAATTTAAACTTCCTTAACAATGGGTATTTTCCCCGATTTACACTTATCCCAAGAGTTGGTAAGACACGATATCAACCCAAACCACTGTCGTCATGAAAATAGGAAATTTTCTCAAAACGAAGTCCACCCACTTGAAACACTCACTTCGTGGAACTGCAAATACGGAAGTAAATTTTATGAAGTAGTTTGCAAGACGTCATAGTCATTGAATTCATTTTGTCGATTGTTGAAAAAGTAACATGAATTGCAGTTGTTTCTCATCGTAGTATAGTTATCTTTCTCTCTCAATTCAAATGATCTACATAAATTTACCGTGTCACGGTGTAGCTACATTTTCTGATATATAAATGCCTTTGTAGTACTACTATATACATGTACGTACAATCATGCAATTTTTTTAAAAGTTAGAATGGCGTGGCGGTCGGACGAACGCAATGGAAATATTACGCGAAAATTGGCAGATATTTTTTAAAGAAATTCAGAAAATCTGGGTCGACGTAACACCACAGTAATGAGTATGTGCAAAGCTTAATATAGAACTCCACCCCGAGAAGAATTATGCATTCTTTAATTAAAAATCTGCCAATGAATTTATGTTGTTTTTCCTTGTTTGTAGTTTTCTTTTTATTAAAAGCCATGGATTTTTATGAGATCTGGTGATTTATCAAGCCAGGTGAGTGAAGGAATATGTTTTTGGGTTTTGTATGCGAAAGTCGATCTTGCGCGGTGGACTGGCATTGCCATCTCGGAAAAAATAACCCGTTTGAGGAAAATGCCGAGCCACAGCTGGCCATAGATGGTCTTCTAAAATATCCTGTTGCATATTAGCATTGATATTTCTGCAACTGCAACTGCGAACCAAGAAATACAACCCAAAGCATGACTGCAAACTTGATCCGTGATTTTGGGTTATGAGATCGGGTCGCCCACTTTAACCCGCTCTTCTCCACACGTACACTCTTTCATCGTGACCAATCGTTAGTTTACTTTCATCAGAAGATTCATCGTGGCCAATCGTTAGCTTACTCTCATCAGAAGATTCATCGTGGCCAATCGTTAGCTTACTCTCATCAGAAGATTCATCGTGGTCAATCGTTAACTTACTTTCATCAGAAGATTGAATTGTTAATGAAAGGTGACACTAAATTGTTAAATAAAGGTGATACTGTACGGTTAATGAATGATGACTGAATGATTAATGAAGGATGACTGATGGTTAATGAAGAATGACTGATGGTTAATGAAGGATGACTGATGGTTAATGAAGGATGCCTGAATGATTAACGAAGGACGACTGATGGTTAATGAATGGTGATTAAATGACAGTGCTCTGTCAGTTCACTGAATGACACAGTTTCATCCTGTATGTAACTCTGGCTAGCTCAATCGGTAAAACACTAAATTGTCAGAGGTCAAAGGTTCGATTATCAACAGATATACATTGTTTCCCTTACAGCTGACCCTTTTTTATAATTTACAACAGTGCATGTTTTAAAATCACAGTACGTGACAAATAAAAAATACATTATATAAGAATGCCCGTGGTATTCAACATTAGCTTAGTTTCAAAAACGCCTCCTGTGCTCAGAGTGTTTGACGCACGGCATCTCCATTTGTGTCGACAGCTGTGATTGGTCATCTTTTGTATTACTAGAACAGAGTGATATGGAAACTAGAATTCGTCTGGTTGGCGGGAGATCTGAAAGTAGCGGTAGAATCGAATTGTATCACAATGGTGGATGGGGCACGGTGTGTGATGATTTATTCGATGAGAAGGACGGAGCAGTGACCTGTGTTATGGCGGGTTACCTCCCGTGAGTATATAGGTTTACTTCCTGAGTAGTATACAGTAAAATCTCTTTCATTTCATACAATGCCAAGCTTAAAGATGCAATGTTACTGAGTTGTTGAAAATAAAAACGCTATTCAAGTTCCTTTTTTTGTAAGTCTTATGATTTTAAAGACACTGGACTTCAAAAATGTTTTTGTTGAATTTCGCACACGTGTTGTCTTTGACCCCTCCACCCTTCTGAAACAGATTTGGAACATCGTAAAAAATCCCTTTGATACAAATTTACAAGACTAGAATTAGGGAAAGCAAGTGTAGCAATCGATCTAAGATTTAACAATATAGTTACAGCGACTATGGAGAAATGGTGTCAATGCATATACATGTATTCTAGAACAAGAAACAATGTTAAAGATTCTGACAGACACATGTACCAGTTATTATTTTGATTTTTTACAGAGACAACGTAAAGGTTCGCGAGGAGGCTTTTTATGGCGCCGGAAGTGGCCCAATATTGCTGGATGATTTGATGTGTATCGGTAACGAGACTGACCTCACCACGTGTAGGGATGCTTTCAGCGAGCCCCCGAACTGTCGTCACAATGAAGACGTGGGTGTGGAATGTGCAGGTATAACTGCTGATACGATTTGCATGCTTTGTTGTTTTTACATGTACGCCCAATTTGAGACTTTTTCACTCTCATGTAAAGACGTCACCAACTGTGTGTGCTCTGTACACTTAGAATTCACTTACATGTCAGTGAGTTTATATTATTAAAATTAACTTATATGTCAGTGAGTTTATATTCGTAGAATTCACTTGCATGTCAGTGAGTTTATATTCGTAGAATTCACTTACATGTCAGTGAGTTTGTATTCTTAGAATTCACTTATATGTCAGTGAGTTTATATTCTTAGAATTCACTTATATGTCAGTTATTTTCTATTCTTAGAAAATACTTATATATCAGTGGGTTTATATTATTAGAATTCACTTATATGTGAGCAAGTTTATATTATTAGAATTAACTTATATGTGAGCGAGTTTATATTCTTAGAATTCACTTACATGTCAGTGAGTTTATATTATTAGAATTAACTTATGTGTGAGCGAGTTTATATTCTTAGAATTCACTTACATGTCAGTGAGTTTATATTATTAGAATTAACTTATGTGTGAGCGAGTTTATATTCTTAGAATTCACTTTTATGTCCGTGAATTTATATTTTTACCTTCTTGATTCAAAGATCAATATGTATATGATTAGATTTATTACAGCTAAAATGTTTATTGGTAAATATTTACTGATCTAGAAATTGAAAAGATATTTCCTGATTAATCCAACACCACTTTTACCAGAACACAATCAATGAAAATAGGGACAAAGAGTAGATATATACATGCATATTTGAAAGTTTATCTTAAGGTGGAAACACTATGGCGGGATTTCAAATATTCATCTCCAATACAAAAGAGTGGAGGGAAGGTCACTTGTGTTTTCATCACAGTGACATGACAGCGCCCACTAGTGTCATGAACGTCACGTGCCCAATTCATGGCCGATATGTGACATTCTACAACGAACGCGATGCCTCAGTCGTGTATCCTTTCACGTACTCGAAGTTTGCCTACGTTCAGCTCTGTGAACTGGAAGTGTTCGGTGAGTAAAATGAAGCAGAGTGGTCTGAATCATCCCAAAGTTTGTGTTTTATCCCCATAATCGTTTGGACTCCGTGTTCGGGATTTTTCTAAACTCAAAGTAGTGACCGAGCTTCATAAAAGCTGCATTGAAACGTATTCGAGTTTAAGCATAAATGTTCCCCTGAGAACTTTTTTTTTTAGATTCATTGCTCAGAACATTTTTCACCCGGAAATGATTTTACATGTATATATTTTACTTAAATCTAAAGTATCTTTTTTTTTAATTTTCACAAAAGGAATGCACTATATCCATCACACACATTTTCTTTTAATAATGTCCTAATCCTTTGTCCACTAGATCTAACGAAAGCGTCCTGACGTTTGTAAGAGGAAAGCACAAACGTCCGAATGATCGAGACTAGAAGCAGAGAAAGAAAAATAGGTGAATAAGGACTAGAACCAGGAAATGCAATTTTTTTTTTCTGTGGGCGATTCAGGTCTTATATTTTTGTAATTGTACATCACTGTCTTAAAAATTACGTCATGTCTACGAACATTTATTAAATCCTCAGTCGATCTTCAATAAAGTTCGTCTTCTACATGTAAGTATGCACTGTCGTGAACATTGCTGTCCTGTAGTCCTGTTAGGTTGCCTGTCGATTTGAAACCAATTGATTTTCATATAGATTTACAGACAACCCTGCCCCAGTCAAGTACCCTCCCCAACAAAAATAAAATAAAATCAAGCAAAACATAGGTTGACACCTATGTTTTGGCTTAGTTTGGTCGTAATAAGTATAAATATAAATTCCAAAAAGTAAGGTATTTGTAAATTTCTTATCTTAAAATTCAAAAGTTGAAATATATACATGTAAAACCGCCCTTTATAACTTATTGATATATACAAATTTCACCCACTGTTTTTGGATTTAATTGAGAAATCATGGAATTCGAAATGAATAACCTTTCATGCGATAAATTGTATTCATCGAAGCACACCCGACTAGCTCAGAAATACAAGTTAATTTTAAATACGGTATATTTAATCTGCAACTTCTATGCATATCTACTTTTATGTGATAAAGGTGTGATGTCAGCTATCTGAAAGAGATAAGTTGAGATAATATCAATAATGAATGTGTTGTAGGAGGTGTAAATTTTACCAATCATCTGAGAAGAAATGTTAAATTTGAAGACAAGACTGAATTTTGTATAAGAGGTTATTGTCCTTTGAGGTTTCTTCATTTCGATACCAAGTCAGAATAAAAGCTTAATTGTTTAAATTATACCTTTTAAAACGCTTAACGGAATTGCTGAGTATGCAAAGAAAATTTAGAAAAGTGAAGAAGTATCCTTCAGTAACTCTGTCTTGCTGGTGATAAATTCTATGATGATAATGACGATGATAATAATAGTAACGATGATGTTGAAGATAAAGATGACGTATTATTGTGTTTCGTTCAGGTTGTCCTTCCGGAATTTACGGAACCGATTGTAGCAGGACCTGTCCAGGAAATTGTGACCATGGCCGCTGTAACATCAGTGATGGAAACTGTTTCGCATGCAAGGATGGCTACACAGGGAAACGGTGCGACAATGGTAAGAGATTCATAAGTGTCTTATAAGTGTCAAATGAAAATATGTTCAACAAATCCGAACCCAAAGCAACTTTTGAAGAGAAACTAAGTTACAGTCTACATTGTCGAGGGACGATGATACTCTCTGTATATTTTCTATGCGTTTTTTTTTGAACTTCTCGAATTTCTTTATCTAAGAAAATGTTATAGTTACAACAAAGTTTCTTTTTATCAAGTCGTCGTGAATAAAGCAATTGTACGTGCAGCTGTTATATAATATGTGCTTGTTTTAGAGTGCGTCAAAGGACGATTCGGGGAAAAGTGTAACCATCAATGCGGAAACTGCCTAAATAAAGCACCCTGCAATTTTGTCGACGGTGCATGCTCAGAAGGATGTGCACCTGGCTGGAAAGGCGATTATTGCAACGAAAGTGCGTAACCGGTGAAATATATACTAGTCTACAATTTGTATTGGTTCATATAACGGTAGATTTACTGGCAATAATCTATTTTCTAATCTCAATGATTACATGTACATCGTATTTTATTTCAATGTACATTACCTCATGTATTATTGCATTATATATCTCTACATACAGCTTGTGGTTCTGGATTTTACGGGTTAAAATGCACAGAAAGCTGTAGTATACATTGCAAAAACCCAGCATCGTGTGATCATATCACCGGAAGGTGCCCCGAGGGCTGTCACGAAGGATGGAAAGGCGACAGATGTCAAGAAAGTGAGTTATACGTGCACAGATATCGAATTACACGTGCACACAAACCAGTTACACATACACATAAAGTGAGTTACACGTGCACACATACTGAACTACAGATACACCACGTACACACAAAAAGAGGTACACATAGTTACACGTACACTTAAAATGATTTACACGTAAACAATAAAATGATTTACACGTAAACATAAGTAAAGTACACATAGTGTGAGTTACATGTACAGATGTATCTATACGATGATCAAACCTAGTTATATAAACGGGAATATTTGCCTGATTGAAATTCCTAAAATAAATGTGACGTGTAGATGCTTTTCTTGTATTACATGTACATCCATGGTGGGAACATGGTAGGGATGCAACTGTCTATTTTAAGCACGTGGTATCGTTTTACAAAAAAAAGGGGGGGGGGGATGAATAAGAATATGACTTTACAATTATTTCAAAATGTTTGACAGGCAAAATAAATATATTTAAAAATAAATGTAGGTTTATTCATACCTCGAAATCTTTGTATCGTTGAGTGATGAGATGTGATTCAATTTACTTTTCAAATACCCCCACTAATACTATAATAAGATGAGGGACCAGAAAAATCAATATTTCTGACGTCTCCATATGAGTGACAAATTCCCGATTTAACCAACCAATAATATTTACATGCACAATAGCAGACTTTTTATGTGAAAATATCAGAAAAAGTTCGTTGTCAAGAAGGAACAGGCTTGTATTTAGTTAAATAAAGCAAATTATCCAATCTTTATATTTTTTTTTTCAGTATATCACCACATGTACATTGTATATTATACTAGTAGGATAATGTAAGGGGTTTTAATTTCGCGATGCTAAAAGTTCGCAGTTTTTCATATTGGTCTAAATGCGGTGGTGTTATTTTCGCGGAAATCAAATTTTATGACAAACATAAAACGTATTGTGTCACACTTGTAGAATGATTGCAGTTGTTTTTATTTCGTGGGAAAATCCTCGACCGCGAACATAGCGCAATTAATGCCACCGCAATTATTTCCCCATTTACACTAATTAAATCATACATTCAATATGTATATTCTTTTTAGATATTTCAGGTTTCCTCTGGTAAATATATTTTTATGAACCGATTTCGTGTTAGATCATTTAGCTGCATCCACAAAATGTTACAGTATATGTATTGAGTGATATGTTTAATGAAAATAAATTTCAATGACTACATGTATGTGAAAACTACCAGAGTGGATTTACATAAATGTCCACATTAACATTAATAAGACCAACAATGAAAGTGAATTAGACATGTATTCATTTGTATTTTCTTCTCTCATTATTTTAAATACTGGCTATAGAAAACGATCTCATATAGAATGTGAAAGTAGGAACCATGTAATTATAATAAATTGCCATGTCATATTTTAATAAACCAATAAGAAAAATTACCGTTGGTGTTTTCCTTCTTCAGAATGTGAAGAATATAAATTTGGAGCAGATTGTAAATCTTCATGTGGAAACTGTTTAAATGGCGCTGTATGTAATCACGTGACCGGAACGTGTTCAGAGGGCTGCGCACCTGGTTGGACTGGAAACCTTTGTAAGAAAGGTTTGTATAACATGGAGGTACCTCAATATTTGTATTAGAAAACATGTATCAATAAACAACAGCACATAGAACATGATTTGTATAAGAAGGCAGAAATCATTCGGCATCACCAGAAATTAAATTTGAAAACATAGTCGAAAATGTACCACTTATTAAGCGATATACTTCATTTGTGATGTATTTAATGTAAGCATTGTGATCTATAAGTCTCTGATGACGAATTATGACGCCTATTTGGTAGCGTTTAGTACGTTACATGTACATATGACGATCTTTTCAGAGTGCGAAGCGGGATATTTCGGTTTGGAGTGTAATGTCACTTGTAGTCAGAACTGCGTGGATCCCAGGTCATGTGACCATGTGAGCGGATCATGTTTTGGTGGATGTCGGGCTGGATGGATCAGACCTAACTGCGTTGAAAGTAATTATAGTTATGGTTTATATTTTATCTACAAAAGCGGGGTACATGTACTTAAGTATCGTTACATGTAATTGGTTCATTCGGAACAAACTTCCGTGTAACTTAATAAAAAGTTTGGATTTTCAAATATTGAGTAATAATATTCTCATTTTTTCTTTGAAAATAATCGTTCGTAATATTAAAAAAAATCATGTTTTGGATGTGTAATCGATGCGCTGTTAGGTCAACTTAGTCAATCAATTGCGATTGTTGTATGTCCGTCGTCAGGCACTGTATGAAATAAACAAACTTTGAATTTCTTCTGAAGTTGAATATTTACTTGAGGGCAATTAGGATATAAACTATATGTACGATGTATATATTTGATGAGAAAGGATATGGTCAGGGGTTCGGGTACTAGGGTATAGTTTAATGGCTAACAAATGATTGTTCAAATACCTTTCTTCAAAGCGTGATTGGTCCCGTGGGGATCCGGGTTAGAATAAGTCCTCAGTGCCCCTTGCTTGTCGTAAGAGGCGACTAAATGGTCGAAAGACCTCCGGATGACACCGCAAAAACCGAGGTCCCGTGTCACAGCCGGTGTGGCACGATAAAGATCCCTCCTTGATTAAAAGCCGTAAGCGCCGAGCATAGGCCTAAATTTTGCATCCCTTCACCGGCAGTCGTGACGTCTCCATATGAGTGAAATATTCTCGAGAGGTATGTTAAACAATATTCAATCAATCAATCAAAGGGTTAGGGCGGGATCAAATGAGTGTTCAGTGAAAATCCAATTATTTTTTAAAAACCAACTTCTTTATTTGTGTTTATTGTGAGTAAACACATTAGACGTGACAATAAAGAACAATGCCCTACCCCACGTCAGGGATTCAGGCTAAAGATCAGATCGAGTCAAACAGGTAAAAGTGTGGCAATGACTTTTTTACCTATTTTAGTCAATTGTGACTACATATTATATATGTATTGCGGAATTTGTGAGTGAGACTTCCAGAAGCGGAATTTAGGTAGTGAAAATATGCCATGTACATTATTTACTGTTGGACGTTGAAGATAATTGGATCCGGAAAACTTAAGACAATTTTCATTTAAAAAAACAATAACACCTTGTTTGATTGAGCTTCCCTTTAAAAAGTTGTCGCATGTTACTCAGGTGACCGTTGAGATTAATGGATATTTTGTTTTTGATAATAATGATAATAATTTGATAACAGAGTGCAGGGAATTTACATATGGAAAAGGTTGTATAAATCTCTGTGGACATTGTTTTGATGGCGAAGTTTGTGATCACGTGAACGGAACCTGTGCCAATGGATGTGAAACTGGCTGGACCACAGATATTTGCAACAAAAGTAAGGATATGTATCACTAGAAGATGAATGCTACAAAAGTTTGTTTCTGATGTGTATATAATGTTTAAAGATTTAACATTAGCACATACTTGTAGAGGTTTCCTTTTTTAGTGTGCAGTTTATGACGTAAAATAGGTCGTGGTCAAAGAGTTCTCTTTCTTTAATTTTCACTATGACGTATCAGATTTTGCGATTTCGGAGTTTTTGTTCTATTAATGACGTAGATAAATTTGCGAGTTACGAAAACAATCATGTGAAAATTTGTACTCGGGCTTCCCATCTTGACATAGTAATGCTATTGAATTATCATGTACTCTTCCAGGCCAGAATGCAAGTCTTGATACTTTATTGTTGGTGTTTTCAGAATGTGAGCCTTGATAGTTTTTTTTTTCCAGAATGTGAGCCTGGATATTGTATTTTTCAGAATGTGAGGCTGGATATATTCTTTTTCAGAATGTGAATCTGAATATTTTGTTTATCAGAATGTAAGCCTGGTCATTTTGTTTTTCAGAATGTGAGCCTGGATGTATTGTTTTTTTTTCCAGAATGTGAGTCCTGGATATTTTGTTTTTTAGAATGTGAGCCTGGGTATATTGTTTTTCAGAATATGAGCCTGGATATATTGTTTTTTCAGAATGTGAGTCTGAATATTTTGTTTATCAGAATGTAAGCCTGGGTATTTTGTTTTTCAGAATGTGAGCCTGGATATATTGGGTTTTTTTTTTCAGAATGTGAGTCTGGATATTTTGTTTTTCAGAATGTGAGCCTGGATATTATGTTTATCAGAATGTAAGCTCCGATAGTATGTATTTCAGAATGTGAACCTGGATATTTTGTTTTTTAGAATGTGAGTCTGGATATTGTTTTCTTTTCAGAATGTGAGACTGGATGGTTTGTTTTTCAGAATGTGAGTCTGGATATTTTGTTTATCATACTGTAAGCCCGGATAGTTTGTTTTTTCAGATTGTGAACCTGGGTCTTTTGTTTATCAGAATGTGAGTCTGGATATTTTGTTTTTCAGAATGTGAGCCTGGATATTTTGTTTTTCAGAATGTGAACCCGGGTATTTTGGAGTAATGTGTAAAGACCAGTGTAGTCCGCATTGTCTGGATCCTTTGTCATGTAATCATGTGAATGGATCATGTGTCGGCGGTTGTAAGGATGGCTGGATTGGATCCAGATGTCGGGACCGTTAGTAATTGTTGTTTGATATGTTATCTTTTTAATGAAATCAAAAGAAAATAAACGAGGAAAAAAACCGGAATGAAACCCTCTGACAAATTATTTACCTGCTTGGAATTAAAAAAAAATGTTAAAGCAATTTAAAACTTGACTGATTTGACAAATACAGTAAAAATCACGAAGATGAAGAGAATGGTAAACTATCTAATTTTCTCCTTTACAGAATGTGACGCGCTTAAATTTGGAAGTAACTGTCAACTCACCTGTGGACATTGTTTTAATGGGGAAATATGTAATCACGTCAATGGCACGTGTCCCAACGGTTGTGCCGCAGGTTGGATAGGAATACTGTGTGACCAAAGTACGCCATTCTGAATTTATACCACTGTATTTTTAAGCGAATTGTTTTTGGATAATTCGCTGTTTTGAATACGAACCGAAAAATTGGAAGTTTTTGAATACTACTTGGGATCGACAATTCATTGTTTTAAAACTGTGATCCTGAATATTTTGTATTTTTAGAAAGTGACCCTGAATATTTTGGTTTTTTTTTAAAAGAAAGTGATCATGGATATTTTTGTATTTTTAGAATGTGACATTGGCTATTTTGTTTTTTCAGAATGTGATCGCGGGTATTTTGGATTGATATGCAAAGACCAGTGTAGTCCAAACTGTCTAGATTCTTTGTCATGTGATCATGTGACCGGAACATGCGCAGAAGGCTGTAAAGATGGATGGGTCGATTCCAAATGTGTAGATGGTGCGACTTACCGGAAATTAAAAATATGCCTCAGAGTGAACAATAAACTAAATGCATTCAAGATACAAATTATCCTTCTCTATCTAGTTAGTTTCCTTGGAAATATTTTCTTAGTTTCCATGCATAATTCTTGGAGTAAGCAGAGATATACCCCTTTCAATCTTCAGATTTATCATAAGGCATGCATGGACTTCTGGCAAAATCTGTCCGTTGTCTGTCGTCGTCGTCGTAAACTTTTTCTTCTCAAGAACCACTAGGCCAATTTCAACCAAACTTGCCACAAAGCATCCTTGGGTGACGGGTTTCAAGTTTCTTCAAATGAAGGGCCATGTCTCTTTCAAAGCGGAGATAATCACAAAAATTCAAAAATAGGGTGGGGTCATTTAAAAATCTTCTTCTCAAGAACCACTGGGCCAGAAAACTGAGATCTTCATGAAAGCTTCATAACATAGTGCAAATTTAAGTTTGTTCAAATCATGGCCCCCGGGGGTTGGATGGAGCCACAATAGGGAATCAAAGTTTTGCATACTAATATATAGGATAAATCTTTAAAAATCTTCTTTTCAAGAACCACTGAGCCAGAAAAGCTGATATTTACATGAAAGCTTCCTTATATAATGCAGATTCAATTTTGTTCCAATCATGGCCCCCGGACGTTGGATGGGGCCACAGTAGGGGATCAAAATTTTACATACAAATATATAGGATAAATCTTTAAAAATGTTCTTCTCAAGAACCACTGAGGCAGAAAAGCTGAGATTTACAAGAAAGCTTTCTGACATAATGCAGATTCAAGTTTGTTCAAATCATGGCCCCCGGGGATTGGATGGGACCACAATAGAGAATCAAAGTTTTACAAACAGATATATAGGAAAAATCTTCTTCTCAAGAACCACTGAGCCAGAAAAGCTGAGATTTACATGAAAGCTTCCTGCAGTTTGTTAAAATCATGGCGCCCAGGGGAGGATGGGGTCACAAGGGGGGATCAAAGTTTTTGCATACAAATATATAGGGGACATCTTTAAATATGAGCCAAGTGACTTAGGTGAGCGATGTGGCCCTTGAGCCGCTTGTTTCAAAAAGGCATTTATTTTTGTAGTGATTATTTCACAACAACAATTCAACATAGCTTTCAAAACTTATTTAAGTTTCTTTCGTTTTTGTCTTTAAAAAAAATAATCCTTGTGTTGTTTTAGTGTGTCCAGATTCGACATTTGGTGAAACCTGTAAGTTTACATGCGGTCACTGTTATGACGACGAAATATGTAACCACATAAACGGAAGTTGTCCAAGCGGATGCGCATCAGGGTGGAGTGGAGCTATTTGTGATAAAGGTGATTATTTTTCGATGTTCAAACCTTTTCAAAGATTAAAAGGCTTGTTAGAGTACAAGAAAATATTCATGCGTCTTATAACATTTGATAGATAAATAAAGTATGTTTGTCTGTTTAACTTAAGCTTCACTCAAATAAAGAGAATAAAACTAATACTTTAAATAAGCTCTGTTCAGAAATCAGATAGAAAATATTACTGATATTTCCCTCGACCTTGTGAAATATCTAAAGAGCTCTAAATACACAACCTAACTGGATATTTTCCAAACCACATCCATTGCAACTTTAGTACAGATCATGTAAATTACCCATTCAAGTGACTTGTTGTTTTATGATCCCTACAATGGGATATGCATGTCATATAGTTGTCGGTCTGTTTTTTCGCAAAATCTTTAACATTGGCCATACTTTCTGAAGGGATGGAGTTTCACACGTATATTACTTCTGACTAAACCTTTCTTTGGGTACCTAAAACGTTTGTCCTTGTGACCTTGACCTTTTACCTATAAAAAATCATGGTCATAACTTTTGAACTCTTAGTGCTAAAGGTTTCATATTTCACTTGTGTATTTCTTGTGACAAGATCATGCATTGGGTACTGAAGCTTTTGAGCTCATGATCTCGAGGTTTAACCTACTTTTAATAACCTTAATCCTTGGCTATCATGGATTTTACTTTCCTTCGGGGGCGTCAGTGTGGGTGTAGAACGTCAAAGGTTTCCGTGAGGATCCGGGCTAGAATAGGTCTTCAGTACCCCTTGCTTGTCGTAATAGGCGACTAAATGTGTCCTTCGGATGAGACCACAAAAACCGAGATCCCCCCTGCTCAAAGGCCGTAAGCGCCGAGCATAGGTCTAAATTTTGCAGCCCTTCACCGGCAATGGTGACGTCTCCATATGAGTGAAAGATTTTTAAAAGAGGCGTTAAACAATATTCAATAAATCAATCAAATCAGTGAATTCTCTGTATTAAAAAACCAGAAATGCATGTAAATACACCGATGATTTACACAAACAATTTCCACCTGTTATTTATTGAATTATATGTGTAGATGTGCCTGTAATTGTCAGTCACCCGGTACCATTGATCCATTTCTTATTAATTATGTGTATGATATTCTATCTGTTTTGATCTATGTTCACGACAGAGTGTGTGCCGGGATTCTATGTATGATATTTTATCTGTTTGATTAATTTTCACGACAGAGTGTATGCCTGGATTCTATGGAATTATGTGCAAAGATGAGTGTAGTCGGCACTGCCTCGATCCACCGTCCTGTGATCACGTGACAGGTCACTGTCTAGGTGGTTGTGTTAACGGGTGGGTAGGAGACAAATGCAATCAGCGTAAGAAAATCTTTGATTGTCTACAGTGTAGAAAATAGGGAAGCAAACTGTGTGTTTCATATCAAATTATAAATCATAATTGGGAAAATCATATACTTGTTTTGCAAATGTGTGACTGTTTTTGTTGGCTTCGTGTAGTTTTATTACTTTACTATATTTCTTTTAGAGTGTGATTCTGGGTATTATGGGAATAATTGTGAAGAAGCCTGCGGACATTGTTCTGATAACAACGTGTGCAATCACATCAATGGCTCGTGTCCTGACGGTTGTACACCTGGCTGGAAGGGCGACAGATGCAGGGAACGTAAGTTATTTATTTCTATTATTCGATATTTTTGCAGTCATGTTACGATATTATTGGTATCACGTGATGTCATGGGAAGTATATAAAGTAAAATTACTTAGATGTCACTCCCACACAGGCCTGAATGAATAAGGGTTGTTATTTTAAAATCTATATCTTCTGGATTAATATATAAAAGTTTAATCTGTAAAATAATTTTCGTAAATGTATATCAATTTCGAGAAGACCTTTTCACACAAATACAAATCTGTATAATTAGCAACATATATATGTTTCTCTGAATGCATGTACACACTGTCGCTTTGATGAAGAAAAACTAAATCATAAAGTATCATACTACAAACATATGTTATATGCACTTCTAAAAAGGTAATCAATTTGATTAGAGATTAAAGCAAAGTATGCATACCCTAAGTACAATTTCATATTTGATTTGAATCATATATATATATATTTTTCAATAATAGCTTGTGAACCAGGGTACCATGGTATAATGTGCAAGGACAGATGCAGTCCGCATTGTCTCGATCCATCTGTCTGTGACAGTAAGACAGGAGGCTGCTACCGTGGGTGTCTGGCTGGGTGGGTCGGAGACCGATGTGATCAAGGTAAAGACAGTTGCAAAGTTGAGGGGTTGATTGTATAATGTTTAGCAATCGAGAATATTTCACTCATATGGAGTCCTTAACATTGCTGGTGAGAGTCTGTAAAATTTGGGCCTATGTTCGGCGCTTTCGGCCTTTGAGCAGGGAGGGATCTTTATCGTGCTACACTTGGTGTGACAAAGGGTCTCGGATTTTACGGTCTCATCAGAAGGACCCCCACATTTAGTCGCCTCTTAGGCAAAGTAGAATACCCTGTCCCAAATGGGACAGAAAGTATAATAAGTTTCCATACACTTTCATTTTGTTTGTCCAACCTGTTAAGGGGTAGTACTTTAATCTAGCGATTACCACTGCGACAATATATGAAATGCTTAGTTTCACAACAATAGCTCCATGTACTTTGGTTTTATTTCTGTTTTATTCGTGTAAACTAGTTAACTGGGATACTCGTATCTGAAAAGGGCGTTGGTATTCTTCCTCGTTGGCATAATGTACTTGGGAATAAATCTCCTTCCCAAAGAGAATAATTTTCTTTTGTAAAACGTAACTGATATGGACGGAATAAAATTATCAATATAACTGTATTGTCGATTTTCAAAAAATTCTAAAGGTTGTGACATCGGTTGGTATGGGTCAGAATGTAAACAAAAATGTGGCCATTGCTATGATGATGAAGTATGCGACAAAGTGAATGGGGCATGCGCAAACGGATGTGCATCTGGGTGGATCGGAAATACTTGTAGCGAAAGTAAGAGTAGATCTAGAATCACACAGGTGAGAAAAAAGTGACATTAATGAAATTTTAAATTCGTTTCTATTCAGACTTTATCAATATTATTTCTTTTTTCTATCTGTCATTAGCCTGTACAAAGGGGTCATACGGAATCATGTGTAAAGATCAATGTAGTCCGAATTGCCTCAACCCATCTGAATGCGATCACGTGACTGGAGCCTGTAATGAAGGTTGTGTGGCGGGCTGGACGGGACCGAGATGTAAACAGAGTAGGGCTGGATTTTTTTTTATTTATATGGCGGGGAAACTGAAACTTTTGCCGTGATGTTACCAACAACTACATGTATACAGAGCAATGTGTTGTGGAAGCATTTTATAGTTTGCATAATGTCAATGGAATAGCAAGGTTTGAAATATTTGTAAGCAGAGGGTTTCTCCCCCCCCCCCCCCTCCGAAGCTGAGGACATTTTAAAATTGCTTGCTTATTTTGATATAAATAAGATACCCGTGCATTGTTCCTTTCCTTAATACTAGTAATTTGTTTGTTTTTTTGTGTGTGGAAAAAACTTTCGGTGTAATGTTCTTTCAATGAATATCAAATCGTATTTGATTGCGTCCGGTTCGCTGAACTTTCATTGATACTGTTGTAATTTAGCAAATAACCTTACATTTCAGGATGCGATCAAAAGTCCTTCGGTGAGAAGTGTGGAAAAATATGTGGTCGCTGTAAGGGCGGCGCCCCGTGTGACCATATCACAGGACAATGCCCCGGGGGTTGCGCAGACGGGTGGCTCGGGATATATTGCAAAGAAAGTAAATTCAAAACTACAATTATGTTTGTTGACTTGGCAAAGCATTAAAGAACGATAAATCTTATCTAAATACGACATAAATAATGTCATTATCACAACAAATAGCACTTTATGTTTATCAAGTAGAATGTTTCTCGGTGGTCATTGTTTGTGGATTTCCATGAATCTTAAACCTCAAAAAAAAATAAATAAAAAATAATAATAATAATAATAATTACACTATACGGAATTGAATTATATCCCAATAATCTGCACAAATTAAACTGGAAAGAATAATAATAACCCCAAAAAAAAATAAGATATTATCAAAACACAATAAATCGGAATTATTCCAGGATGAGGAATTAGATTCAGAATGGATAGAAATAAAATGGTTTGAGATATATTAACATTAATGTCTGCGTTGCTTGTACAGCTTGTGTTTGAGATATATTATAAAATTTGTACAGCTTGTGTTGACGGATATTTTGGAGATAGATGTCAGCAGGCCTGTGGATATTGTGTTGACGGCGAGACATGTAATCATGTGACCGGAATTTGTCCCCGAGGCTGCGCAGATGGATGGTTAGGAAGTCGGTGCAATATAGGTATATATTTCCTCAACGATATCTCACCAACCTGTTTCACTTTACAAGTTTCCTCTTTTTCCCCAATATGAAACGGTGGACAACCTAACTTAATTTACATGTTCCTTATTATACATACCTATTTATGAATACTAGTGAGTCTTACCAATTACAGAAATTTGACGTATAATGCAAATTTAATTGCACACAGATTTAAAGCCTGATATACCTTTCGGAAATCTCTGTATTTCGATATAGTTTGTGATTTCGGTTATTACGGGGAGAACTGTACAGACCAATGCAGTGTGTACTGTAGACACTCCAAGGACTGCGACCACGTCAGTGGGATCTGTTCCAACGGATGTGTGGACGGATGGTTAGGAACATTTTGTGATCAGCGTAAGTCGTACTCACTATATTTTCCTCTCGATGTCCCTGAACATGCATGGGACTGAGGTCAGTAGTCTTAACGTGATCAAATGGGATGATCTAGGGATCGTTATGAACGTGTTAATTATTACCGATATCAGTAAATGATTGCTATGAACGTGTTGTTAATTATTACCGATATCAGTACATGATTGCTATGAACATGTTGTCAACTATTACCGATATCAGTAAATTATTGCTATAAGCGTGTTTCTAACTATTACCGATATCAGTAAACGATTGCTATGAACATGTTGTTTAGTATTACCGATATCAGTAAATGATTGCTATGAACATGTTGTTTAGTATTACCGATATCAGTAAATGATTGCTATGAACATGTTGTTTAGTATTACCGATATCAGTAAATGATTGCTATGAACATGTTGTTTAGTATTACCGATATCAGTAAATGATTGCTATGAACATGTCGCTAAGTGATAGTAATGACAATGATGATCGTTAGTAGTATTGAGGCCTGTACTGATTGCTACATGTAGGACCCTATTGCTAAGTAGTATCGATAAAAGTAAGAAGTAGTGTTCACATCCGAACAAATAAGATCGCTAAGAACGTATAGATAAGCTGTTGATGTCTGTAAGCTTGCTATGAACGTATAAATAAGCTGTTTGATGTCTGTAAGCTTGCTATGAACTTCTATTTAAGTGACATTGATATGATATAACGATCCCTGGGAAATTAAGTATTTTCTCGTGTAGCTTGGATAGTTTTCTGCATTTATAACTTTTTGCAGAATGTCCAGAGGGGATGTTTGGTTCGGAGTGTTTGCTGGAGTGCGGTCAGTGTTCTGGAGGGGAGATATGTTCACCTACCGACGGTTCGTGTTCATCGGGATGTGCTCACGGATGGCATGGGCGATATTGCAATGAAAGTATGATTTGTCAAAACACTTTTCTCATCAATGCTCCCGTATTTGTAAGCTAAAATTTGAACAGATTTACGTATACGTACAACTGTACGTAGAATTATACCTTGAAGACTTTAAGCGTCATCTCTATATCAAATATGTCTCATCGATTAATTTCTCTGATTTAAATGAACAATGTTAATTTTTATCCTTAACTAGTATATATCATTTGCAGTTTTTAGATCTATAATAAAAGGAAAATAATGATTTTACTGAAAACAGTCCGTGACGTACTTATTACCTTGAAGGTTGTGACATCGGTTACTATGGTGATATGTGCACGCAGAGATGTAGCAGCCGTTGTAAAGGGTCTACAGAGTGTGATACAATCACTGGATCGTGTACCGGTGGTTGTCAAGCGGGGTGGATGGGCGATCTTTGTAACACGAGTAATACTTATCTTTGCATTGTTGATATATTTGATAGATAAAGTTTTATCTGAAAACAATGTTCAGCTTTCCTCTGCAAAATAACCCAAGTCTAAGAAAGGTTTGCGAAACATTTATCTAGTAACTGAAATTATTCATTACACATGTATGCACATACCCCCCCCCCCCCCCCCAATAAAATACTTCTACGTCATCGGACTAAATTTCGACAGTAAGTTTGGCTTTGGTTAGATAATCTAGAGTTACCCAGATAAAACTCTATGCTGTAAAAGTGTCGCCAAAAGGCAGAGACATTTGATAGAAACCTCTTTTTTTTAAATTTGTATACTTACATCTGCATTCATTTACTACTAAACATATATCCACGTTATCGATTTTGTAATTATACCAAACTATTGATTAAATGCCACATTTAGCATTTCCCGTGACGTAAGATGTCTTATCTGCAAACAAATACGCATTGCCTTAAGTTTTAAAAAGTTCCGGAGGATTCAATTAGAAACGTCAATGGTATTATGATAAGTAAAGTACTCCGTGATCGGAAGTGATGTACGATCATAACAACTGTGTTTGTATTATAAACGAGAGCCTAATGAATGAATTGATTTTTGTAGTATGCACTTCCGGTACATTTGGAATTCAGTGCGCACAGAACTGTAGTGTTCACTGTTTGAACATTACCGGATGTAATCATGTCAATGGGTCGTGTAACGGATCATGCGCAACCGGATGGACAGGGGAACTTTGTCAGATAGGTAAATGTATATGAAATTGACGTAAGCCAACACCCAAAAGTAGTTTATCATAGTACACTTTAGTTGACTGTCTGTGTGTATATACAATTAACAGTAATAAAAGTTTTGACTTTGATGTACCATAACAGTAAAAAAAGAATACTTAAATATGCTATCCTGATGAATAACTTAATTCTATAATGATATAAACAAAACAATTTTTTTATTATTTGATACTTATATTTACCACGGAATGTTGATATGCTTTCAAATAGCAATGATAGACTTTCTAAACATTGACATACTTTTTTTTACATGTGCATTTGCGCTTGACTGTTGATGTGACTTACAATAGAACACAAAGAAGGAAAATTAAAAACAGCGACTCAATTAATTCTACCTTGATTTACTCCGGTAAAAATGATACACTTCTCTTCCTTTAGTATGAGTGATAAATCATTTAACTAAAGTAAATTCAACCTGACTGTAGTCTGCCATAATATCTTAGTGGTGGCGTTTTGAACATTTGACAAATTGTGAATATACATGTATTTGTACATGTGACATTAATACTAAAAGCATGTCACTGACACAAACAATTCGGTTACTTAGTAAATACGAACACATGGATTCCAGACGAAACATACCTTTATGAATGATAATTCTTAAACTGGATGTACATCTTCTTACAGAGGAGAGGAATAGCCAGGATGTTCCTGCCGGTGCTGTGTTGGGGATTGGTATTGGCGGGGGTTTTCTGTTTATCATCGCAGATATCGTTATAGTAGGATTAGTCATCAGGTACTTACGGAGCACGCGCGTGTTATATCATCCGTGGCCGCCACATTTTCTTTTTACCAAAGTTAATCATCAAAAGTACTATAAGGCATACATGTATTATTCAAAGTCCGCACCTTTTTTTTCTCTCAATATCTATGTGTAGGAAAGAGAATTCATTATCAAATGTATTTCTTCTTATTCAGACATACGGGGAAATCTAAAATGGCAGTTGAAAGTAACACCAATCAACGCCGAGCAAGCATAATTAGTGTGAATTATTACACGGACGTTCACAGTAACAATCAGCGTGCAGACAGAGAAAACGCAGGTACATATAGGAGTTACTCTTCTTTCAATGACTAACCGATAGTTCCGTGTTGGTTTGTATGACTCATCTGTCAAATGAAGGCAGGTGGATCCCATGGCAGAGAGCAGCTTTTGATTAAGTCATGACTCTTGCTGCCGTAGCAGTGATGCTAAGGCCTGCCGTTTTAAGGTCATACTAGTATCCGAAAGACCCGCGACTTTTATTTGTTTACATGTATCACTATGTATATACATTTACATGTAATACCCGGATAATCAGCGAAGAACCAGTTCCTACATATGTTAAACGACTGAGCTTTGATTGATTGATTGTATCTTATTTAACGTTTGGTTTGAAGCGGCGCCGACATCGAGAATGGAACCCGGGCCTCCTTCTTGCGAATGAGTGTTCTACACGTAACCACTTAGCAATATGAAATACATGAACATGTGTAGAGCAATCATACTTAGATTATTGCAATGTACGAATGATAGCAAATGTTCGTTCCCTGCTTAATTACCTTCTTCTATTGACATTATACATTGCATACATTGTATATGATTTTAGTTACATATATGTGTATTTAATTTTTTGAATTCCAGATAATACGTTTTGTGAACAGGATGTCACGTTGTATAACTCCGGACGAACTGCCCGAGAAGAAGACATTGGGTATGTACTTTTAGTTTACATATCCGGTTTCTTCTCACTTTATTATTAAATTAGAATAATTTCCCGACATCATGACAGTTTTTAGAGCACTACAGATCAGAAATAATTTAAGTGAATATTTTCACTAAAACAACAGTTACATATGTAATGAATTATAATATTTACACTGGAGCCATCAGCTTTGGGTGACTTTCTACAAATACTAAACCCGATGAATGGCACTTAAGGTCATTATAGTGGGAATCCTTTAACCATCATAGAAAACATATCACAGCATGGGGTCACAGTTTTAAGATCTCAATCGAAAGTTCCGGCACCTTTCACTTTGAAAGCCAGAGACTTTTGAAAGAAAAAGTATTAAGCTATTAACTTGAACTTGATGATGGCATCAGGGATTGAAATGTGGTCTAACTACAAAACGGGGGGGGGGGGGGGGGGGGGGGGGGGGGGGGACCCAAACCAAAAAACTACGTTATCATGCATAACTGTATTATATGTACGGTATAGAAATTAACGTTTGAAAAACTTGGTTTAAGAAATAATTCAATATGGAAAACACGGAAAGTAACAATGATCTCAGAATGTTTCATTTATAAGTATCAAGTACTTTTCAAACGGACGATGCCGATTGATGTGAGGTGGCATAGTTTTGCATGATGACGACTGTATAACACTGTTCCACAACGTGTTGGTTGAATACTGACGATTATGTGGTCGGTAAATCGTTAGTATTTTGATATACATGATGTAGCGTGCATCTCATTGTTTAATGTACCTTCGATAATCTTTCATTCGTAATGAGACGTAAACAGTTGTAGGTGAAACACCATACATATATATTTAGACCTACGTTTAGCACTCACGGCCTTAACAGTGTAGGTTCTTTATCGTATCAACGCCTGTTACATTGTACGACACCGGAACTCCGTTTGTAAGGTCATATCAAAAAAAAAAAAAAAAAAAAAAAAACCAAAAAAACCAAACAAAAAACCCACACAAATCCGCCACTTTGACAGTGTGTAAATGCCGAGCATTTGAAGATGGAGAAATCACTACCTATAAGTAATTTATGTATTGTGCATGACACGAGCGAGACGAGAACTTACGACCTCACGAATCGACTGCTCGAATCACTGAGATACACCACGACACACAGTACTGTAAGTGATATCCTGATGAACCGGACACTTAATCTAACATAGCTGTACAAAGCAAGTGGGAATGCCTATAGATATAGAAATGAATAAGAGGATCCCCACATTCTCGCCACCATGAAGTGTCGGCGTATGTACTCGTATCTTCTATTGCTTTCATTTTTACATGGGTCTTTTAATTTTTACATATCGTTTAAGAAATAAATTGTTGAGTATTCTGTTTTCAGGTCTGTTCATCATAATGTGGATTATGTTTCAAAGGACAACCGATATATAAGTTCTTGGGAATAAATACTGGACAGTTATGTCAACTTAGTAAACAGACACTTCTTCCAGTCGATGAAAAGTTGGATAGAGGTGACCATCAAGACATATTTGAATGACTATATTTACAGTGATATATCAGATGTTTTATCGTGGATATAAGCGGTAATAAAGATGAAGAAACCTCTAAGATTGCTTATACTAATTGTGTTATATTTGTTTATTTCACGTCCCTTCGAGAGTTTTTCACGCATATTGTGACGTCATTAGCGTGAGGTAAAACACCACCAGCATGCCACCCTAGCCCTTAATATTGATAGTTATATAACGTGACAACGCCTATCACGACACGGGGACCTTTTCTTTTATCTTATCTGAGTCCGTCTGTCCGTCCATAAACGTTGACGATGTATTTTTCAACTTGTTCAGAACGACAGGGCTAATTTCAGCCAAACTTGCCACAGAGTCTACTCGGGGAAAAAAGGATTTAATATTGTTCAAATGAAGTACCACACCCTCAATTAAGAGTAAAAAAGCTTGGAACATTGTTTAAAGACCTCCTTCTTAAAAAACCCTGAAAAAATTTCAACCAACCTTTGCACAATCAGTTTTGAGTAAAGAAGATTGACGTTTTTTGAATTGAGGGTCACCCCCTTTAAAGGCGATAGCATCAAGAGAAGACAAAATCTAGCCGTGGGACAATTTAAAAGGCTACTTGTATTCAGTGTGGCAGCGTTTAAAACATTTTGTCTGAAGAAAATTCATCGTTTATTTTCAATCGTACATATTGGGCTCGACAACTCGCCAGAAGCCGTACGTGGTGGGGTCACATTAGAACTAATTTAACATGGATACACGAACGAATTGTACGTCAATGAATAATTTCAATTCATTCTCAAATAGTAAAGATACTGACCAGTTTATCTAAAATCTTATCAACCTCTTTCCAATAATATTATAAAGTACCAGGGTCTTATATGCACCGTTTTGATTTTTAATGGCATTTGGAACAAGTTTGTTGAGAGAGAGAGAGAGAGAGAGAGAGAGAGAGAGAGAGAACAGTCAAGTGGGCCCAGGCGAGAATTAACGTAAGTATATTGAAAACTAAAGTATGTGTTGACAATTTGAAATCTGACGGCTGAGATTAATATAGGGAATTGGAGAGGGACTCTGGTTTATTTAGTTTACTTAGCAAAATAATGATAATTATTTACCATGGATGTGGAAAGTGTATATCATCGCCATAAAATTGTTATTTCTTTAGTTATAGAAACAGTTTAGGGCAATATATATATATATATATATATATATATATATATATATATATATATATATATATACAAGTATATCGATATTGAATATAATAGCTGCACAGTAGTTTGTTGACTTTAAAAAAGTTTAGTGTTTGAAACATTCCTAAACCTTTTCATTGGGCTCCATAAAATAAAATAAAACAAAATTAGCGATAAAGCTAAAAGGTGGTGGAGAAAAAATCAAGCCCAATTGAGTGTTTATTACCACAACAAAATTCTACTAGAAGATATTGACCATGATTGATGCGTGGGTGCGCCGAAATACAACTAGCTCCTTCACAAATCTTCTTAAGAAGCACTAGGCTAGAATATTTTGTAATATTCTCAAGAACAACAGGGCCATGATAAATCACATTTATGTTCCGTTAGCCTCAGCTTAACCTTGCCAAGTGGATTAGGCTTGTTTTTTGGCATGACAGGCAGAACCAGTAACACAGTGTTGAATTGAAAAAATGTCATTTATTAATAAAATGACGAAAATGAAACTTGACAAAATAATGGGGGTCAGAAAAGACTAGAAAACATTGGTAAACGTCTTTGGATAAGTATTATGCAATCTGACCCCCAGCAAAATCTAACATAAAGATATATGGGGGCCAAAAACATGACCCCCAACAAACATCACATAAAATTATATGAGAATCAACTAATCTGTTATCTAAACAACACAACCTGTCTGTCCACAAAAAAGGTGGGTAATGTAAAAACTACAGGCCAAATCACATTGATATACAAGAATGCGCAGCTAGTACTGATTGAAAATTGTCCAGATTGTATGTGTTGGTTAAGACCACAATACGGATTCAATGTTGTACATAAAATTTATAGGTGAACGTTTGACAATAGCAGTTCTATGGTCAGTCATATTAATATGCAAGTATGTAAAAGTAGTTCAAATTCAAGTTTGTTTACATCAGGGACCGCAGGGGCAAGGTGGGATCACAATCAGAGATCAAAGATTTATTTTGAAAAATACAGGGAATTAATTCAAACAAATTCTTTTCTAGAGTAGCAGGACTACACAAAATCACATCAAAATGCAAATGTCCCCAATCTGTGCGAATGCAAGTTTTTTGTTATGCCTCCGCGATAGAGTCGGGGGGGGGGGGGTGTTGTTGTTGTTATTATTGTTTTGTCCTGTTCCTATTTCTTTCTGAAACTTTAACCTAGCTCATAACTTTGGTTTTTATAGCACAGTGCATGACCTTGCCCTTGAAGTTTGACCTACTTTTAGGATAATGTTTGTAGTAACTCCTGAACTATTAAATAAGGAGTTTCCACATTTTGTATATAGATTTCGTTTTACGATACCTTTCATTTCATATTATGATCCGAGACCTTGGTTTTCTCCAGTAGTGTTAGTGATATTGGTATCGAGTCATCTCCGTGTTGTGTGGATTCAGATCCGGTTATGTTGTGACCATTGGGGATAGGTTAGTGCCACAATGTGGGGTCAATATTTTTCACGAAAATATTTGATTGTGTATTGTTTAATGTCCCTCTCGAGAATCTTTCACTCATATGAAGACGTCACCACTGCCGGCGAGAGGCTGCAACATGTAGGCCTATGCTCGGCGCTTATGGCCTTTGAGCAGGGAGGGATCTTTAACGTGCCACACCTGCTGTGACACGGGACCTCGGTTTTTGCTGTCTCATCCGAAAGACCGCCCCATCATTTAGTGACATCTTACGACAAGCAAAGAGTACTGGGGACCTATTCTAACCCGGATCCCCACGGAATTTCACGAAATAGAGAGTGAAAAAGAAAACAATAAAACATTTGAACAAATCACAACGGGTGAACAACAGCAGGGTGATGGTGACTCAGGTGAGTGATGGGAACATGGGCTTCTTGTTAATGTCGTATCTCATTGCTAAATGTTGAATATTTTTTCGAAAGAGCAGTCAATACCTATACTTAAGGTTTGACGCAGCTAAAGCACAAGCGGGACTCGAACCCTGTCCCACGACCTCCCAGCCATGAAAAAAGATGTAACCACTGTACCATTTCGACCGATACTAGTTAAAAAAAAAATAAACGATGCATTTATGTTTCAATGAACCACACCCCTTCTCATACACCTGACTAATGTTGAACAGATACATATTGTTTTATAACTGTGTATATAACTTAATATGTCCCTATTTAACCAATAATGCCTTGCAGTGGATGTACATATTAAAAAGTTCAGTTCATGTTGTAAATCCAATCTCTTGTTTACGTGAGCAAGTAGGTGTACAATCCCCGTCATTTTTGTCGTCAAAGTATTAAAGTTCCTTATTTGAAACGGTAGCGGTAGCTGAGTGGTAGCGTATCCGCTTCATAACAGGGATGTTGTGCAGGGCCGTAAATTAACCTTAAATTTGGAGGAGGCAGGAAATTAGGTGGGGGTATGGGGGCCGCCCAGGCCCCCAGACGCTGAGCACATTTTGTGCACACTGAACACGTTTCGTGCAAAATCCTTGATTCTAGGGCCTTCTAAGATGTTACTTGACTAACTCATTCTAAAAGAAAGATTTGGAATGCTTTTTAAGAGAGGTATCATGTTCTTAGTTATTGGAAACAACATAAATTCTAATGAACTTTAAATTTTAATTTTTTTTGGCTCAAAAGTTGGAGGAGGCAGCTGCCTCCTCCGCCTCCATGTAATTTACGGGCCCTGGTTGTGAGTTCGATACCCGTTCGTGTCATGGCCGCGTCGAATTTAAGACCTAAATATAGATGCATTCTAGTGATCGCTCCTTCCCCAAACGCTCGTCATTTAGAAATGAGAATCAAGACTTCACAAACGGAGTTCCCATGTCATGACAGGCGTTGGTATAATGGGGTGTTGCTAAAACGCGGAACGGAAAACAGAACAGAATTCAAGAACTAGAATGTCAATGTAGGTACATGTAAGAAAATCAATATATGCACCCAGGGGTGCATGAGCCGAGTTGCATGGGATACATTGTAAAGTCAGGAATGATGTGGCATATTTATAATTGTGAAGAACTAATTTCAGTTTTAAACTTTTCGAGTTACTGTCAAGAAACCATATTCGTTTTCAATATATTTTCGGTCACTGTGACCTTGACCTTTGACTTTTTTCTCCAAAATCAATAGGGACCTTGCTTTGCTGGTATCCAACAATATATTCAAGTTTCATTTGATTCAAATTAAAAAATTTCAAGTTATCCTGCGGAAACCAAAATATTTTGGAATTTTAAATCTATTTTCGGTCACTGTGACCTTGACCTTTGACCATTTTTCTTCAATATCAATAGGGGTCTTCCTTACCTGGTACCCAACACTATATCAAAGTTTCATTTGATTAGATTGTAAACTTTTCTAGTTATCATCCGGAAACCAATTGTTGGCGTCCAACCGCCCGCCCGCATCACCAAACCGATAGCCGAGTTCAACTTCGTTGCAACTCGGTTAATAACACCAAAAATCGGACGAAAATACTTTATGATTAAAATAAAAATATGGGAATTTGTTCACAAAAAGTAAAACAATCTTATCTTAAAATTCTGCATCATAAATTGATTAAGGGAATTTAAACGTTTGTATAAGAATTTACAAAGCATTTTACAAGAATTTTGAAATATCGTCATTGACAGATGCGTTAGCGAGCAGCGACACCTATGGAGGGGAATGGAAAGAAAACACGTACTTCATATGTGCCCCCCCCCCCCCCCCCCCCCCCCCCCCGGTGGCAATACGTCATTAAATTTACACAAAATACCGTGTATGTGTGTACTGACAACAGGGAGTGTGGTATATATATAACAACGACAATTCATGATCTTATCAAGTCAGCAAGTTAAACATCTTGTGTTTGATACATCATTTTTTTAACCAACAGAGACTTTGTGACCGCAGCACTCCAATCCTAAATATGGGGGACCTCTATCAGTTTATCTAAACTGAATACTTGTATCTTAATATTTAGATTAATAATAAGACGGCCTTTCAATTCCATTAAAGCAGACATTGTCTGTTAGTCTTTTAGCTATTTCATATCTGTTAATTTCTCATGCTATGGATATTAAACTCAATCTTAGTTTTCATTGGTTCTGTTTCAATCTTTCTTTCCCGCTGTATCTCTTTGGGTTCAACACTAGTCCACAGGATGTCGGTAAATGTACGAAGTTTCACATGAATTCATCCCAAATAAGGCAAACCTTTTATACACACCGGACCCGTTCGTTTTAAAATTTGATGTGATACATAAATACATACATGTATTATACAAGGTGTAGAACTAAATTACGAATAGAAGCAAGTTCAGTTGGAAGAAGGCTATATTCGGGAAAAAAATGTTAAATGAATTATTTTATCTTTTACAATTTTGTTTTCGGGAGGGGGTATTCATTGGATATAGAATTTGAAAATTTAAGTCTTTTTCAGTATTCTTATTGTTTTTTCTTTATTAATTATTTTCATGGTAAGTTAATGCTTTTAAAATACATATGCATCGTTATGAGGTATTAATATGAAACGGTGGATTCTGTGGATGACATCCCGCTCTCTCTGTAATTTCTGCTTTCCTTGTTCATGATAAACCTTTTATTTTGCAAAATGCTGACCTCCTCATAACATTATTGCATACAATATTTTCCGTTCCGTTTTGTTTTCCGTTCCGCGTTTTAGCAACACCCGGTATAATGTACCTCACTGTCACGGCCCTCGGCGCTATGCATATGTCACTTACAGCCGATGACGCCTCAATATCTGTTAAACATTCTCGAAGAGACGTAAAATAAACAAACAAAACTGTTCCCTGTTTGTTTACTATTCAATATCTAAGACATACCACACCAAGAGAATTAGTGTCTTAGATTACCTAGAAAGGAGCGTTAATAATCGTACGAAAGTTGGATCAAACTGAATATGTGTATAACACAGAACGAAGAGTACGTATGTCCCATCTTTGTTTAAACGCATCTGAAACAGACCACCTCCCTAAACGTTACTTGATGTCATTTAGATGTAGTGTTGATATTCTAATGAGTCAATTTAACGCGTTGCCTTTAGCCGTATATAGAAGATTTCGTTAAGATTACAGGCTTAGAATTGAATCTATTGACATTTCAAGACACCGTGTCGTGGAATGCGTGCATTATCTTTTATTTGATATATTCACTCTCGATTAAGCGCAGTTTGAAACAAAGAAAATTTTATCTAACATTGTCGAGATGCCACTTGTAATTTTTTCTTCACGCTATAGATAGTATCAACCTCACAACCTAACATTTTTCTGACCATTAACTAAAAAAAATATTTTCTCCTGACATTCCTGTGGATTTGTCGTAACCTGAATATGACATAAAGCATACTGCAAAAAATGAAATAATATGAGAAACATATCAAAGTGTTGAAACAAATTATGAAGAGCTCACGTTCTGGATTAATTGTTCTCTTTGTGTTGATCAGATTCTCCCAGGGGTATGGTGAGTATTTCTTCTCTACCTTCTTTTATCAAATCAAAATTTGAACTAAAGATCGGGCTACACTGATGGGAAACCAATCCATGTACGTCTATTAGATCTTGAAGATTACTTCGGATTTTTTTCCCTTGAGATAAAGTGTTTGCATACGAAAAATGTCATGGTAAATTGGGGGCAAGATCCAAAAAGTTTAATTCGGATCAAAAGATTTTTGCTTGACAAAAAAAAAAAAAAAAAAAAAAAAGAAAGAAAGAAAAGAAATTCACATAGTTTTTATAAAGGTACACACCCTATAAAAATGAACTTGATCAATGTTTAACCAAATCGACTATCAAGTACAAGTAGCACTCTACATACAGATTCTACTGTTTATTCACAAATAAAAGGGTATATACATGTATGTATTCTTTATTAGCCGCATATACTGTTAAATACAAAACATACTTTTTGTAATCGATATCAGATGAAAGAAACTGATAAAAGTTTTTACCCTCTTCCTTCAGCTACTGAGATTTAGATTTATATCCGACATCTCTCTTGCAATATCGCCCCTTCTATATGAACAAAACATAGGGTCGCGGCTGTCCAATTTGGATCTTACACTAAATAATGTATAGCTGCAGTCAAAATAAGGATGCCAAACGAAAAAATATAATTGAACATTGCAGATCAAAGGAAGAAAACCAGACACAGGAATTAATTTACTGAAGTATTGTGCATTAGGGTTATTATCGATCAAAACATTTATGGCTCGATAAAGAATTACTCAGGATTCAGCATTCGTTAATTATTTTCTCGAATCATGAAATATGGTGTATACATAATTGTAAAACAGTTAAGTCGTTTAAAACTCAACAAACGTTAAACATGCTTATTTTGAGTTTAACAGTAGTTTTGAATATCAAGGTAGGTTGATTTCACAGTTTGAGATAGGTAACACTATTCCTTGAAATTTGTCGTAAACCATTGCTTCGTTGAAGAAAATTAGCAGTGTATTTTACAATCTAGAAATCCCTACTCTTTTTTTAAATAGAGAATCTGGCGTTGAACAAACATGCAATCATAAGTTCCCGCGCACACTTTTGGAGCAAACCGGAACTTGCAAACGATGGGGACAGTAGTCAAGAGGAAGTGAAGTGCACGCAGACATTGAGAAATGCCACGCAGGCGTGGTGGCAGGCGGATCTTGAGGCGGCGAACATCTTATACATACACATCACTTACGCCGACAAGGGTGGGTAGCTCAATAAAAAAAAAAAACAACCCGGTAACGTTAAACACTATAGTATCACTATATTCTAGAAACAATTTGATTTCCAATAAATTCTGATGTATCGTTGAATTTTGATACTGCTGGAAGATACAAATATATATATATATATATAGAAATAAATTACACGAGGTGTGGACGCTTCACGCCGACATGTTTCGGGTAGAGCGTTTGCGAGAACTCCCAATGAGTGAACTATTCTCGAGAAGAACGTTAAACAATAAACAACCAACCCACCCAGTAGACTTATTTTATCAAAGAACTCTATATAATCCATACGCTCAGTGTTTACATTGGTTATGTACCTTGTCGCTGTAATAACATAACAAATCAAACTACGTCGTATCGATACATTTTATTAAGTCGTGTGAGTTGACATATCATGGAAGCAGAATGACCGCTATTTTGTAACGCGGATTCCATTGGATTATAGTTTTAAGCATTTGAATATTGTATCTCTCATAATATGTATTTATACGGAATTTGTGTAATATACATATATATTATTACTACAGTAACTTGATCCGAAGAGTCGGATCACGTCGAGTTGACAGGCGCGGATCATCAGATCACACGAGACGCGAAGCGTCGAGTTTGATCTGATGATCCGCGCCTGTCAACGAGACGTGATCCAACTCTTCGGATCAAGTTACTGTAGTAATGATAAATTTATTATATACCCCCTATGCATTTTAAATCCACATTTATATGATACTAAATCTAATCCAAATTATCAAAAATACAGACATACAGTGAAATTATGTTTTGTGTACGCAGTTTTGTTTTGTGACGAGGTGAACATTTTCCACAAATAACGTTGCGTTGATGCATTGTGACTTCATTGTGACGGCATCAGTTTCAGAGGATACTGATACGGAATCAGAAAACCACAGTGTGGTGATCCGGAAAACCGGATCACACGCTGTGAAATCCACAGTATCAACGAACGATACATTGATGGGTATATAATAAATATATATTATTACTACAGTAACTTGATCCGAAGAGTCGGATCACGTCGAGTTGACAGGCGTGGATCATCAGATCACACGAGACGCGAAGCGTCGAGTTTGATCTGATGATCCGCGCCTGTCAACGAGACGTGATCCAACTCTTCGGATCAAGTTACGGAAGTAATGATAAATTTATTATATACCCCCTTCTGCATTTTAAATCCACATTTATAAGATGATAAATGTAATCCAAATTATCAAAAACAGACATACCATGAAATTATGTTTTGTGTACGTAGTTTTGTTTTGTGACGCGGTCAATATTTTCCACAAATAACGTTGCGTTGATGCATTGTGACGTCATTGTGACGGCATCAGTTTCAGATACCCATCAATGTATCGTTCTTTGATACTGTGGATTTCACAGCGTGTGATCCGGTTTTCCGGATCACCACACTGTGGTTTTCTGATTCCGTATCAGTATCCTCTGAAACTGATGCCGTCACAATGACGTCACAATGCATCAACGCAACGTTATTTGTGGAAAATATTGAACGCGTCACAAACGAAACTGCGTACACAAAACATAATTTCATAGTATGTCTGTGTTTTTGATAGTTTGGATTACATTTATTATCTTAGAAATGTGGATTTAAAATGCAGAAGGGGGTATATAATAAATTTATCATTACTACAGTAACTTGATCCGAAGAGTTGGATCACGTTTCGTTGACAGGCGCGGATCATCAGATCAAACTCGACGCTTCGCGTCTCGTGTGATCTGATGATCCGCGCCTGTCAACTCGACGTGATCCGACTCTTCGGATCAAGTTACTGTAGTAATAATATATATTTATCAACATAAAATCATGTAGATTTGTTGACACTTCATGATTCGAATTCGTTTATAAGTAACGGACATTGTTAATCTGATACGAAGAAAACAATGCGTGTTGCCATGCTTTGTGAGTCGATAGATCTGGTGATAGCGTCAAGGCCGCATACCGCATCTGCAAACACAAATATTTACATTTCCAATGTTTTTACCTGGAATATGTTTACAAATTGTAATGATAGTAATTTCCACATTGACGCGCTATAGTTGTAAACAAAGGGCGTATGAATCGTGATGAATATAGTACGTCCATTTAAACGGTTCAAAACTCCAACAGAAAAGCGAGTAGAATTTGAATAAATTTGATTTACACGAAAATACATGTACATGATTAATGAACACGGACCTTTGTGAAGTATGTCTGCGTAAAACATCACAACCCATGCCCTCATGTAATTTCTAAAACGATTTTTTCTTAAATACCTGATCTGAAAATGGTCCTTGACAGTTAACACATTGCGGAATAAATAAATAGCCACTGTGATGTCTGCGACATGTCAGTGAAGGGTGTGGACTTTTCTTCACTAGGTGCTGACACGATGGCCGGCTTCTCGTTGTACGTCTCGGATGATGAGGTAGATTTTCAAAGGGGCCATCTTTGTAACCACCACAACGAGTCAACACTCCCGGAGCTGGTGCAGGAGATTGAGTGCAAGGTTCACGGCAGATACGTCACGTTTTACAACGAAAGAATCCCTGACGGCAGATATCCTGACGGATATTCGCCAACGGCCGTGATACAGTTGTGTGAAATCAATGTCTACGGTATTTAACATGATAGAAAGACTTAAAGTACTGAATAGAAAAACCAGACCTGCTGACAACAGTTATCCCTCTCGAGCATGCTGTATATATATATTTATAATGAAACTAGATATTTTGTCCATTTTAATATTGCAAAATTGAGTTCTGACCTCTACTTATACGTTTAATGCAAAATCCATCTATAGAAATCATTATTAAGGGTAAATAATTCTTATAACTTTATTGAAAACTATGGTATCGCCTTGCTGTGTTCATTCATTGTGTTTTGTGTTCAACATTATTTATTACATTATTTCTTATTGAATGCATTTTTCGGACTACTATACCCCACGTGAAGCCTCTTGGTGAAAATAAAAAAGTGTCAAGGTATAAGAATATATCAGAAATTTCTGCTGAACATAACAACCAATATTTGTTGACGGAGGGGAGACATGTTGTTATTCCTGATATATTTTTCTAGGAAATCTCAGCTCCCCACATGTTGTGTATTAACCACATCACAGGACGTGACCGAATTCAACAACGCATTGGCAATTTATTTTTAAAAATGTAATTTTGTATCAAAAGTAGCATTCATTAGAACAGCAATAATTATTGTCAATATCGTAAAAATACAAAATCCGATCCAAGTTAAAACTTGTTTACTTATATTTTATTTTATATTTTGAAAATATTATGTAGTAAGGCTGTGCATATAAAACTACACGTGTTTTATATTTACAGGATGTGAAGGAGGGAAAGGTGGATTTCCCTGCATGCCTTGCTCCGCCAGGTGTCGCGACGGGATATGTGATGTTGAGTCATCAAAGTGTATCAAATGTTTTGATGGTTACTATGGTGAAGATTGCAATAAAGGTATCATAGTAACGCTATTATATGACAAATGTGAAGAAAACGCAAGATAAACAATCTCATGAATACTATTGCATGATACATACATAATGTGTGATATTCCAGATAAACGTTACTGTTCTTGATACGAGGGTTGTCCAACAAGTTCGTAGACAATTACGTTTTTTGTCATTTTTTATTTGGTGAAGATATATTTACTGTATATCAAAATGTTTGTTGTAAAATTATAATTCAAAATAAAGTGGATTTAATCATTATGATAATCTTGAATGGAAAAATCGCCGTCTTAATGAACCTAGAGGGTGTGCACGGCTCAGGGTGCATCGGTATTGAATAAATGTATTGAATGATTCATGACAAAATATAATGTTGTCAATGATGTACATGCAAGGTGAAGATAACGAACAGTGATCAATCTCATAACTCCCACAAGCAATACAAAATAGATAGTTGGGCAAACACGGACCCCTGGACACACCAGAGGTGGGATCAGGTGCCTAGGAGGAGTAAGCACCCCCTGTTGACCGGTCACACCCGCCGTGAGCCTCATATCCTGATCAGGTAAACGGAGCTATCAGTAGAAGACGTATTCAAGCGTTAAATCTGTTAGCGACTTGTTCCTTTTAGCTCACCTGAACCGAAAGTTCAAGTGAGCTTTCCTGATCGCTTTTTGTCCGTCGTCTGTCTGTTTATCCGTCTGTCTGTCTGTCTGTCTGTCCGTCTGTCTGTTAAACTTTTCACATTTTCGACTTCTTCTCCAGAACCACATGGCCAATTTCAACCAAACATGGCTAAAAGCATCCTTGGGTGAAGGGCTTTCAAGTTTGTTCAAATGAAGGGCCATGTCCCTTTCAAAGGGGAGATAATCACAAAAATGCAAAAATAGGGTGGGGTCATTTAAAAATCTTCTTCTGAAGAACCACTGGGCCAGAAGAGCTGAAATTTACCTGAAAGCTTTCTGACATAATGCAGATTCAAATTTGTTCAAATCATGGCCCCCGGTGGTAGGATGGGGCCACAAGGGGGGATCAAAGTTTTACATACAAATATATAGGGAAAAACTTGAAAAATTTTCTTCTCAAGAACCACTAAGCCAGAAAAGCTGAGATTTACATGAAAGCTTCCTGACATAATGTAGATTCAAGTTGGTTCAAATCATCGGCCCCTGGGGTTGGATGGGGCCACAATAGGGGATCAAAGTTTTACATACAAATATATAGGAAAAATCTTTAAAAATCTTCTTTTCAAGAACCACTGAGTCAGAAAAGCTGATTTTTACATGAAAACTTTCTGACATAGTGCAGATTCAAGTTTGTTCAAATCATGGCCCCCGGGGATAGGATGGGGCCCCAAGGGGGATCAAAGTTTTACACACAAACATATAGGAAAAATCTTTAAAAATCTTCTTCTCAAGAACCACTAAGGCAGAGAAGCTGAGATTTACATGAAAGCTTCCTGACATAATGCAGATTCAAGTTTGTTCAAATCATGGGCTCCGGGGGTTTTACATACAAATATATAGGAACTATCTTCTTCTCAAGAACTACTGAGCCACAAAAGCTGAATTTTACATGAACACTTTCTGACATAGTGCAGATTCAAGTTTGTTCAAATCATGGCCCCCGGGGGTAGGATGGGGCCACAAGGGGGGATCAAAGTTTTACATACAAATATATAGTTAAAATCTTTTTCTCAATAACCACTGAGTCAGAAAAGCTGATATTTACATGAAAACTTTCTGACATAGTGAAGATTCAGGTTTGTTCAAATCATGCCCCCCCGGGGGGTAGGATGGGGCCACAAGTGTGGGGCAGGGGGGGTGTTCAAAGTTTTACATACAAATATAGGAAACAGCTTTAAAAATCTTCTTCTCAAGAACCATTGGACCAAAGAAGTTGACATTTACATGAAAGCTTTCTGACATAGTGTAGATTCAAGTTTGCAACGGGTAGTTTGGGCCATAATAGGGACTAAGGTTTTACATGCAAATATATATGGAAAATCTTCAGATATGGGCCAAGGTGATTCAGGTGAGCGATGTGGCCCATGGGCCTCTTGTTTAAATTCATTTTGGATTTAGGGATATTTACACACTAACATCCGTGTTTGTTGTTTTTCTATGTGTAAAAAGACCCCTGGATTTTGATATAAAATCTCAAGTATATAATTATATGAAAGCTGCACAAATTTCAGAATAGCCAACACGAATATGCATCCATCTTCTCATTGAACATAATCTTAGTAATCGGTACATAACTCTTATCGATATGGTATTTTATTTACAGTCTGTCCATCCGGGTATTTTGGACACAAGTGTGAGACAAGTTGCAGTGATAAGTGTAAGGCTGTTGGGCAGTGTGACCCCGTGGACGGTCGCTGTAGTGGTGGGTGTGTAGCTGGATGGAAAGGGAACCAATGTACTCAACGTGAGCTCAATATTAGGCTGATTATCTGCAATGTGTCACATTTACATGAACATGTGTAATCAATCCCATAAATCCAATGAAGAATTCAAACTTAAAAGAAGGGTACACACGGACACTTGGAGAAACCAGGTGCTAAAAATTCCAAACTGAAATTATATCTGAATAAAAATGTTCTTCCGGGATATGGGAATCTGAAGGTCACAACTTCATGTGGTTTAATTGAGTAGGATTGTGTGCAGTATATGGTATATTTGCTTTAGTGACTGCTTTTAAACGTTTAGCCAATAGTTTGTCTTTGAAATCAAATACATTGTCATGTGTCTTGTTACAAAACATACACGTACTACTGTCCTGATTGATATTCTAATAAAAATTATTTAAAAAAAAATATAAGTGAATAAATTGATTCGCAGTGACATTTCAAACAACTGGTTATTTTATCTTTGCAGTGTGTTCCCTTGTATATATGAACATTTGTCAGTGAATCATACTGATGCTCTCACCATACACATTTTCTACTCCCTCTTCAATATCCTTTCGTTTCATCGTTTTAGGTATTGAAACATCCGGCCGTGTAGAAGAGGATTCGAATACAGCAAAAATTGCCATAGGCGTGGTCGTAGGAGTTTTACTGATCATCATCGCTATCGTAGTCATTTTCATCTTCATCAGGTATATCAAGTTTTCCCTTTTGTTATTTTTCATTTCATAACCCCAGAAATATCCGGAAGTAAAAGTGTTTTACCCTTTGGACAAACGTAAGCTTTATATGGAGTAAATCATATTTTTGTACCTTTTCATAAGGATCAAAGTCTGCTTTCAAAAAAAAAATACTTTGATAGTTTTAAAAGTTATTTACCAATGCAAATACAATTAACTGGATACTGCATTGCACCAGTCACATAGGGAATATTCATTTTTTTCTTGTTAAAAAGATAATGATTTGTTACAACTTTTTAAGAATTATGGAAAATACAATTAAGCATGAATCATTCCAGTTTTCCGGAAATTCGATCATCAGTAAGAAATTTTAAAACTATTTCAGATTTATACAGCGATCAGATTCACGGATCATTGCACGACAGAAGACGTGATAAGATCAACACACTCAGTTATAAGTCAAGATATGCAAGAACGTGAAAGGATTTCGTTCTTGAGTACATTAGTATATCGTATTTACATGTTTCTCTGTATCTAAGTTCATTATAGAAAGAAAGAGACAGTCCTAAAATCGAAGTAGAAATGTGATATATACAGGTACGGAGAGAGAGAGAGAGAGAGAGAGAGAGAGAGAGAGAGAGAGAGAGAGAGAGAGAGTATTTTTTATATATTCAAAGAATATACAATTGTAACACGCGACACCTTGTTATGAAATGTACAATATTCTATTACCTGTACCGTCATCAGTAGGTGCACATTTACAACGTACAAAGCAAATACATGGATACTATCTCAAATATTTAAAGTAATTATATTTACATGCATGACTTTACAATACGGCGATTTATGATATACGTAATCCTATATGCAATGGATTGAATTGAAAAATAAAATGAGAGTGGATTTTTCATACATGTTTAGTTTATATGTTTAATTGTATTGAATCATATTGCTTCATCAAAAACATAGTTTCTGCTGTTGTATACTATATTATTTGTGTTTTGCTGTTTGTGGCATCTTCACAAGTCAAGGGTTATTGATTCGTTACCTCACATTAAAACATATTCATATGTTAGTACGAGGTAACGAATCAATAGCCCTTGACTTGTGAAGATGTGTTGGTGGGTGACCTTCAGAATATTTGATGAATTATCATTAGAGAAACCTAACTGAATGAACTTGGATTATTATTTACGGAATGAAGAATCTAGTCGTGGTAGCTAAGTGCTTAGAGTGTTCACTTTGAAACGGGGAGGTTAAAGTTCGATCTCTGCACCGCGTCCCTCCCAAGATAGTGTTCATACTCTAGCGATTTTTAAAACATGTACCACATTAAGAGAAATGATAATAAAGAATTCAATTCTCTGAAAATCCTATCTATTGGTAAAATGTTTATATTGAGTGTCACCGGAAATATTTTAATACTTGATTTATTCAATAAAAAAATAATATACTAGATGACGATTTGATTAGACAACTTCTGGTTTGATCTAAAGTAGGCTGTTTTTATCCATTACATAGTGTGCCCAGAGGGGGACATTAGTCCCGAAAGAAAGTTTTAGTTTCTAATTGCTACGGAAGCCAGGTTCTAAATGTTTATGAGGTAAGTATGCTAATAACCATAGGTTTTTAATACCTTATATGTTATGTACAATTCAAAGATACCTGTATGACGCTCGATTTTATGAGGTGCTAATTTAGGTTTTTCAAGGAGAAGAATAAGGAAGGGAAAATATAGATCATTATCACTAAACGTCCTTAACCATTAGAACACGATTTATTTTAGCAGTAGTAGTTTTATTCAGGCAGAACAATAATTTTTGTATAAAATACCATCAAAATATAGATAAATGAATACAAATGTCAACTGTATAAAACTTAGCATACCAGATGTTATCACAGTCATTTATCACAGTATTGTCATCACATACAACATATTATCACTGGTGCATTATGTACTTATATCACAGTCTACCTAGAATAACCCATTAAAGCAAAAATATTGCTTATTTCCAATGGGGTCCTTGGTAATTTAAAATATATCTATGTCAATAAATAAATAAATAAATTACAATTGGATGGCATGGACAGCAATGTGTAAAATATTTTGGTAAATAAATGATGCAGTGTGGCCTGAATTGAGTAAGATCAATGTACAATTAAAAACTTAAAATGAATAATAAAACCGGAATGAGGTTCAATTTCTATATAAAACGCCCCATTGTCGTGGCGGGCTTCTTGTGCAAAATGTGTTTTAACTATTGATTTGAAATTTACTTTATTGTTAACGGATTTCATTTCACTTCAGCGATATAGTACTTATTCGTTCGACATGCCCACTTACTCAGGGAGTATTTCATTATGTACACTATAACACATTACTGCGCTTGAAAGATCTAACCAAGGTACATGTATACCTATGTTACAAAAATGAAATAAAACCAATATAAAATACAGATACAAGTATATGTCTGTTGAAAAGAAAAATACTGAAGAAATTTTCTATGATAGTGCATACCAGGAACTATATTATGTTTTCTGTATCAATTGTTTTATCCCATTTTGTCCACCAAAACCTTTAAATTAATTTACTGATATTATATTATAATTTTTAAAGTGTTTAACGTCTCCTCCAAAACAATGCAGCATACATCCATTCACAACTTGTTCTCATCCTTTATATCTAATTCAGCTTTTAACCACTGCACTTTTAATTTGGCGTATAATCCATCTAATTCTGCATAGTGCAGGAGTTTCAACAATCTCGTTTAAAGTCAGCATTTCGCAAATTATGTGGTCGTTATAACAATAAAGATTGCCAATACAACCTATCATTGGGTCAAATGCTGTTTGACTTGTTTCATATCGATTGTTAGGCCGTTCTTGACACACTGAATTTAACTACAGATAACTGTTTACCTGATCAAGATATAGGGCTCACAGCCTGTGTGACTGGTCGTCGACAGATAATGCTTACTCCTCCAAGGCACCTGATCCCACCTCTGGTATATCCGGGGATCCGCGTTTACCCAACTCTGTATTTTGTATTGCTTATAAGAGTTATGGGATTTATCACTGTTCGTTATCTTCAGGGGCCTCCGTGGCCGAGTGGTTAGAGCATCGCGCTCAAAATCACACGGTCTCTCATCTCTGCCGGCGTGGGTTCGAATCATGTATGTTAATGTTAACTGCCGTGTTTATTATCACTTGATATGCTGTGGTTGACTGATTTTGACTATAACTGACTAAGATATAGTGCTCATGGCGGATGTGACCAGTCAAGAGGGGATGCTTACTCCTCATAGGCACCATCCCACAGCTGATATGTCCAGAGGTAGTCCATTTTACCCCACTTTTAATTGTTTGTTCATTATAGGATTTCGAAACATTGATGATTGTTCGTCATCTTTACTTCTTTTATTAGAATAATGCAAGTTATAATTGCGTTTCTTTGACTGTAACTTGAATTTACACTTAAGGTAACTCCATACTCGCATTAGCATCTGATAAAAGTTTAAAATGTTTATTTATTTCAATTTATTAGAGTTAAAAGTAAAAAAAAAAAATATCAAATAAAACATATAGGTCATCATACTTTTTGAGATGCACGACTTCTATATACAAAATTACACATCAACATCATAAAATTGCAATTTTCCTTCAACAGCATAATTAAAATTTCACAAAAACTGGTTAAATGATATAGTATTCATAATAATTTCATGAAACTATTTCTTTACAAAACTATTCAAAATTTCTGTAAAAGATAAGGAAAATCTATCGCATAATGAACTTGATAAAAGATTTAATGAAAACAGAGTTATTGCCCTTGGATTCAATATTTTGAATCATATTCATTTATTGATTATTTATATATAAATTAGACGTTTAAAATAGTTTACGTCTAGCATTTTTTTTTTTACAATAACCATTGAAAAAGACTCCATCAAAATTTATTGCAATATCATGCATAAATCTAAATAAATCATTGATTTTCTAAAATCCTGTGATGTCACAGGGGGTGAAATTACTTTAACTGGATATCGGTCTCTAAGGGAAAAGTTGGTCTCTGACATGTGGATACTACCTTGATGAAGCAGCATGTTATCATATCAATGGTTCATGTCCCGGTGGATGCTCTGCCAAACGAAGGGGAGATACATGTGATCTCGGTGATTGCTATATTATCTTCACCTTTCATTCAGTTTCGCAAGTTATAAACCTTGATATTAAAGAGTGTTTTATTGAAAAAATAATATTCTGATGCTTATTTCCAATACGCTAATGCCATTCTACAACAATTTAATGATATATTTCTTTTCCGAACGTATATATTCAAGGAAATTAGTGTAATGCACACTGATGTTATCACTTTGCATTATGAACATGGTAGCAACTTTTCAATAATTTAGTTGGTCTATTCATCGATACAGGACGATATATATCCATATTATCCTAAGGTTTATGTAAGTGATATTTATGACGGAGAGTCCTGTTCTTGAAAAAATGCCATTTTTGTAGAAGATTGTGAATATGGATAAATCGGTTACAATTGCAATACTACTAGTTATCTCCCAAAATGGCAACACAGTACGTCTTCTGAAGGTTGGGCGGGGTCTTTTGATAGTATTGGAATGTTTAGTCAGCTGTGATGAAGGTTGGGCGGGGTCTTGTAATAGTATTGGCATGTTTAGTCAGGTGTGCTGAAGGTTGGGCGGGGTCTTGTGATAGTATTGGAATGTTTAGTCGGCTGTGATGAAGCTTGGGCGGGGTCTTGTGATAGTATCGGAATGTTTAGTCGGCTGTGCTGAAAGTTGGGCGGGGTCTTGTGATAGTATTGAAATGTTTAGTCGGCTGTGATGAAGGTTGGGCGGGGTCTTGTGATAGTATTGGAATGCTTAGTCGGCTGTGCTGAAGGCTGGGCGGGGTCTTGTGATAGTATTGGAATGTCTAATCGGCTGTGATGAAGGTTGATCGGGGTCTTGTGATAGTATCGGAATGTTTAATCGGCTGTGATGAAGGTTGATCGGGGTCTTGTGATAGTATTGGAATGTTTATTCAGCTGTGCTGAAGGTTTGGCGGGGAAGACGTGTAGTGGTAAGCTGATTGGATATGACAGACATCTTGAAATTGATGTAAGATTCAATGTATTTCGCAAAGTTTTAAGATACATAAAACAGCAAACAAATAAACAGGGATGATTTCTCATTATTAGCTTGTTTCTTCTAAATGTATTTATGCCTCGATACTTAATTTGAATAGATATGCATTTCCTATGATTTATATTTTAAATGTCTACAAATCGCGTTAACTAGGTGGTAGAGCGTAAACACGAGGTCGAGCTCCACTCGTGTCAAAGCTGAGAAGGAAACATAGGTAGTGATTGTTTTTTTCGCAAAACAATTGACATTTAGAAATGAGAATCACGAGTCTTTCGGATATGACCTTGAACACTGGAAACCCGGTGTCATCACGGGCGTTGGCACATGAATGAACCCTCACTGCATATTTCTAAATTTGTGGTACTTCCCCTACAGTTGATGACGTATCTGTACGAGTGGAATACATGTATTATAGACGGGATGCAAGAAAAAACAAATTATCTCCTCATCGCTGTGTAAGTATCACCAGCAATCTAGATCCTCCGCTTGATCACATTAACACTGTATTGCATAAAACGAAGATGTAAACTGGAATTGGCAATATTCTAGAATTGGAGTACCAAGATGCAGTAATTAAAGAGACACCATATGATTACAATCAAATACAGCAGACGAAACCAAGCAAAACAGCCGACAATGAAACCGACATCTACGTGGAGATCTCCACCATTGACGCTGTATCTGACATATAATACATTAAACTTAACTGATATACTATGTGATAGATTATTGGATTATGTGTAAAAGGTTTCTTTGATGTAAAATTCTAAAAGCTTATGACCCACTGAATGTTGAAATTGACATATATTTTGCACACTTCTTTCCCGCTTCCTGTTTCGAACACGCAAAGTGAACATGTACATCGTTTATTATCCTGACATATTTATGCATGTACATTTATGTAACTGTCGAAATTTGAATGTAGTTTGCCGAAATAGTTGAGTACATGTATTGTCTACAGACTGAATGCATTTTCCATTTCTGTAGAAATACGGACTAATGATAATTTGTATCAGTTGTTCTTGCTCACAAGTAACAAACATCAGAATTGATGTAATTGTAAGCTTGTTGTGTGAAGCATTATCACAACATCAAATATTTGATTAAAGGGTTCTTTAGATGCAAGGTGAAGATAACGAACAGCGATCAATCTCATAACTCCTACAAGCAATACAAAATAGATAGTTGGGCAAACACGGACCCCTGGACACACCAGAGGTGGGATCAGGTGCCTAGGAGGAGTAAGCATCCCCTGTTGACCGGTCACACCCGCCGTGAGCCCCATATCCTGATCAGGTAAACGGAGTTATCCGCAGTCAAAATCAGTGTGCCAAGAACGGCTTAACAATCGGTATGAAACACGTTAGACAGCATTTGACCCAATGCGAGGTTGTATTGACAAACTAGATCGTTATAACGACCATAGAATTTGCGAAATGCTGACTTCAATCGAGACTGTTGAAATCCCTGTACCATCAACTTGTTTGTCAGTAGCTTACCTCGATTTAAAAACTGACTATACCCAGAACAAGCTCTTGCATATCGAATCAGTTGAGATATATAAACACCATATGCAGGTGATAATGGAATATTGCTACATGAATGTAGGAAGTTGACGATGTAGAAGCTGACATCATCCCGTTTGTCATACAGTTGAGTTGTTAGTTTGCCGTTAATGTCTACTTTCAATAAAATATCTAAGTATGAAGCAGAAGTGGATGACTCTGTGGTGTCCTTTATTTCGAGCTCACAGGGATATATCAAATCGACATATGAATGAAAGCTATCATTGTTAATAGACAAAACGTCATCGATATATCTAAAAGTCGAATTGAAGGTCACAGCGAGAGATTTTTTCTTCTCACGTAGAAGTTTTTGAATAAATTCTGCTTCATATGAATATAAAAACAGGTCAGCTAACAAAGGAGCACAATTCGTGCCGATGGGAATTCCAAGAGACTGTTGGTATGTATGTACGCGTGTAAGTAGCAGAGTTGGTGGTGTGCTCGACATCCGATCACTGGACTTTTCCCGAATGAAAAACGTTCCCGGGTAAATGAACTTTGAGCTACATGTACTTGTTCAGCATAGTACTATTGCATCATACAAATGATTTAAAGCCAATGTCAAATCAGACGGATAAGAAATAGATAGATATAGAATTATAGAAAGCATTGTTACGTTTTAAATTTGATTGATTGATTGAATATTGTTTAACGTACCTCTCCAGAATATTTCACTCATATGGAGACGTCACCACTAGCGGTGAAGGGCTGCAAAATTTAGGCCTAGGCTTATGGTCATTGAGCAGAGAGGGATCTCTATCGTGCAAGGTGAAGATAACGAACAGTGATCAATCTCATAACTCCTACAAGCAATACAAAATAGATAGTTGGGCAAACACGGACCTCTGAACACACCAGAGGTGGGATCAGGTGCCTAGGAGGAGTAAGCCACACCTGCTACGACACGGGACCTGGGTTGAACAGTAATCAATCTCATAACTACAAAATAAATAGTTGTGAAAACACGGATCCTTGGACACACTTAGGTGGGATCAGGTGCATAGGAGGAGTACGCATCCTCTGTCAACCGGTCACACCCACCGTGAGCCCTATATCTTGATTAGGTAAATCTTACAATAACAGAGCAATGAAAGGTGAAAATAAGAAACAATTTCATAAATTCCACAATAACATAGAAAAATGTATTTAAAAAGTGAGCAGTTTTGTTCGACAATAAACATGTACTAGTGTTATATTGAGACAGATTGGAATTTGTATATTTACAATTCCCGAAGTATTAATCGGACAGGGATTTAGATTAACGTATTTCATGACAATTCTTGAACAGCTCTGTATATATATATATATATATATATATATATATATATATATATATATATATAACACAAATAGAGAATTTACATAATTAGATTGATACGAGGAAAATGTCTACAATTTCTTATCACCCATATTAAGTTTAGTATAAATGAAACTCCGAATGACTTAATTGCCTTGGAAAGTGGACGATAATTAACTCCAATAACAACTCATTTATTATTTCAACCAAATCAAAACAAAAACAAAAACAAAACCCAAACAGTATTTACATTATGATATGCAGGGTTAAAGTTTAAAATCGAGTACCACATTGTGTGGTTACATATGACGTTTGTCTGATCAATACATAAGGCTCGCGGCGGGTGTGATTGGTCAACACGGGATGCTTGCTCCTCCTGACCATCTGATTCCACCAGGGGTCCGTGTTTGCCCAACTCCACTGTTCGTTGTCTCTACCTTTCACGACACATTCCATTAACATGTGTGCATTGTGTCTTGATAACCGGAAGATTGTTTTGCCTCACGAACGTAGATACACAGGGATTAGAAATGCTCTGTTGCTCCAGGAATATTCCATGAAGTTTATTTCAATATACAGCCACGCTTCAGAGATAAAATCAGGGGTAATATGTTTTATAAACACGACTGTAATAAAATGATTTCCTATACAGAGAAATAAGGAAACAGCGTAGATGATTTTAAAAAAAACCCCGAAAATACGGAAGTATAAGTTCATCTACTTCATACTGTTGCTCATGGATTGTTATAAATTTTACTACTTTATTGGTTTATTTCATTTAATCAACAAAACTCAACAACAATTCGGTAAGATTTACATTATGCTTTGTTTTCAAGTTTAATAGATAATATACATGTACAATGAATTTGATTGTTCTTTCTAATCTACAAGAAGAAATTGAAAATATTGTTATAAACTATCTTATTTGCAAGAAAATGCATTACATTTTTTCATGCTTTAGTGAATCTTGCATACGGAAAAAGTGCAACAATTAGTACCAGATACAATTACAATTATTTCGCACCCGGTAAAGCGGTAGACGGCGACACCAGCACATACCCCTTGGACTGTACATTGTCAGCTTCCGATCAGAAGGAGGCGTGGTTACAGGTGGATCTTGGAGAGAAGAAAAATATCGCAACAATTTCATTCATACATGGAGGATGTTAGTAAAGTATTCTAACTATGTTTACTTTTTCTCTGGTCTACAAAATTAAGAATCATTCATTTATATTTGTTTTATAATATCCGGAAAGAGTTGTGATCAATCATACACAACATTTGGCAGCATCGGGGATAAACTGCTGTTTCGTGGCTAAAAGCGACAAGTTCGATTTCAAAAGACCTGGTCATTTAATTTCATCCCTAAGAATAGTGAAGCAAATTAGTTAGCCCTTCACTAGAATTTAATATGTACGGAAATCTAAAATAGTTTAGAATACATGCTATGGAATAAGCTGCTACAATGAAAATGTTGAAAATCGGGCTGATTTATATATTAATAACATATTCTTTTGGGTAATACAATCAGCATGGTCGCCATGCAGTCGGTCGTTACATCAATACTTATTCCATTCAATATTATCTACTTATGTAGAGACGTCACCAACTTTAGATGGTAACCCAACATGGCACATATGGCCTTAGATTCACAGTCGGCAGTTTCAAGGTCATATCCTAAAGACCCGTAACTTTCTCTTTTAATAAAGTGTAACTTGTGAAGTAACAGTCGCTAGCGATGTTAAAACCTTAAGTTTGTCAGAAACAATTCAATATACATTGGTTACTGTGTCGTTAAATTTTTGATGGTTGTACGGCCACAATTATTTAATTTATTGGTTTACGGATTTTATTTTTAGAAAAATTAGACTCGATCGGGAGAAAAAATAAAATAAAAACAAAATGAAAATTTTTAATATTTATCGTTGTTTTATTTTCAATAAATCATTAACATCATTTCGTGAGTACAAATAAACAAAACATGTATTAAATATTAGATAAAAAATCTTCAGAGTGACTAATATGCTAGGAATGTTGGAAAGAATGCAATTTCAAATTCAGTGTATAGCTATTATCGTTGTTACACTTTGGTAAAACATAAGCTGAGAAAATGTGTAAGGTCATATCTCTTTGATATTGGAAAGTATCCAGTATTTATATTATCGTGTTTAGTAATTTTACTGTATATGCTCAACAAAGATTTTACATTTACCAATTGTAAAGTATAATGCAAAAATAATAATATAAGCACTATTACAATTCTCTGTAGTAATTCCATTTTTAATTTCAGAATGTTTATACCCCTTAAAATAACTTTAACCAAATTTCTCCCACATAGACATGCCCTTGGAAATCTCTACCACCTTTAAAAAAAGTTGTTTTTTTTCATTTTTATTTGATACTCAGATTCTGTCTACCACAACACAAGGTTTACTAATTGTCGAGAAATATGCATACCTTTCTGAGTTTCATCTGGGAATTGGTCATATTTTTTTTTTTACAGGCTTTCATTATAATGTCAAAAGCATCTAACACTTTCTCACACTGTTCTACTCCCTGTTCGGATTTTTTGAGGGCAGAGATGCATGTACAAATGTACTTGTATTCAAATACATGTATGATGACATGTACTTCTGTGGTATAAAGTCACTATGCAAGGTGAAGATAACGAACAGTGATCAATCTCATAACTCCTATATGCAATACAAAATAGATAGTTGGGCAAACACGGACCCCATGGACACACCAAAGGTGGGATCAGGTGCCTAGGAGGAGTAATCAGAATAACTAACTGTGTCTCGGGACAGATCCTCACCACATTCAAACTGGGTCCGTAGGACATTATCACTTTAACGATATAACATGCTATCTAGTAAAGTCGCCAACAACTGTACCTTTCCCTCATCCTTAAGGTATTTCCACCCTCATGTGACGTCATAAGATTTTGCAATCATCATCAATGATTTAATAAGATTTATGCATGACAGGAACATATATTTTGTTGTAGTCTTTTTCAATGGTTATTGTAAAAAGTATTTCAAAAGTGTAACTGATATATGAATAATCAATTATGTTTCAAAATATTGAATCCAAGGGCAATAACTCATTTTCGTAAGATTATTTGTCAAGTCCATCATATGATATATTTCCTTTATTTTCCACCAACATTTTGTAAATTTGTTTTAAGAAACAGTTTCATAAAAATGTTATGAATACTATTATATCGTTACAATAAGTTTTTTGTGAAATTTTGATATTGCTGTTTAAAGAAAATTGCAATTTTCTGACGTTGATAACTAGTCGATTGTGCTAATGGATAAAAATATTAATACCGCAAAATACTTATTTCTCAGTTTTATTTCTTACTAAGAAATATTCGTTGAAGAATTAACATTTAAACAAAATATTTAACCTATATTTCTAGAAGGGTGGAATTACCTTAAACACCCAAATATCACTGCACGAATACCGCCATTTGTATGAGAAATATTGATTTCTATAAAGTCCTTTCTTTAATAATGAAATACCATCTGGCATCCGTTTCGTCGACAAGAACGATATAGGTATCATTACTGTCACCGTGACCAGATCTGTTTATATGTTGTTGTTTTTTTTTAAAAATACGAAATAAAGATATTTCGCAAATCGAATAGTGATTACCAAATACAAATCAATAGGTTTGCATTTCACGATTTTCTATTTGTAAATTCAAAATGCATTTTATTTTCATTTTCAGTTTGACATGTTGGGTCGAATTGGCGGAATTAAAAAAGTAGAAATTTGCATTTTATTTTTTCTTTCGATTCCCAAGAAATTAGGGTCGGCGGATCCGTAAACCAAGAAATAAAAAGTCTAATGTTTTGTTAGTTTTGTTTTAGATGTTTACAATGATATAAATTGGATCTGAATTTTTACACAATGAAATGTAATACAATGCTAGGTAAAAATATGTCTAATTCTATCAGATACTTTTGATATGTACATTTGTTATATATCTTGATATTTTGCAATTGTTTTGCAATTTTGCTTTAATAACAAACCAATACTGTGGAATCATCATTGTTCGTGGGGGATTGATGTTGATGGATTTTGTGGATCACTCTTACCAACGCATTTACGTGTCATAGAACATCTTTTTAGACCAAATAGGGCCATCTCTCCTCGTGACATCGTATGGCTTACCCACGATATTACGTCCCCACAAAACAGCAACATTTTGCTTACCCACGAAATTTGGTCCCCATGAATGGAAATGATTCTACAGTATTCATATAATATTTTTAGAAATTAATTACGTAAATAAGAATAAAAATGTCATTTTTTATTTTGATTACAGTGGGTTCGAATGCAAAACCAATCAGTCCTCAAGACTCGGGTATCTCTGCTGATTTTGACGGAACAGGAATCGTTTATCAACGCGACGGGCGGGCATTATGTTTGGAGAGATTTTCTTCAAGAAACGTCTGGGTCATATGTTCAATCTGGGGATTTCTACCGTAAGCCATGCTTGTCTTTTCTGAAACACCTACCTTATATTATTCATCAACTACTGCTAATTCAGAGTGGAACTTTCACTCTGTTTCACAGCCATTAATTTTACAGAATTATGTATCATCAATAGTATATAGAACCATATTCCTCTGTGGCAACAAAGCCAGGTGTCATATCTGCGTCCACAAAAATATACATAGCCAATAGTCATTTCTTATACTCCTTCTATGTTTTTCGGACATACATCACTCAATTATCAGACGAGTTTCATTAAAATATTCACAAATGCACAGATATCCAAACACTGAATGAGCGCGAGGACATGTATTTTGCCATTTGGAATTTCGTCTACGCAAATTTACGTCCGTCTGATGTGTTACATAAAACCCGTAATTTAAGTATGTAAACTATATTTTCTCAATCATAGATAATTACTCATTGATTGTATCAGGTCATCTGTGTTAAACAGTACCACCGTCGCTAAACATGAGGTCACGATGCACTTTTTCCATCAGTTGCACTATATTTCCTGCGTTCAATGAGTAGGCTTGTATCAAGGCGTTAAGATGTCTGTTTTTCAGCTGTCCGTACACGTCCGGATAACTTATGGATATTTTATCATGTTATGGATATACATCCAAATACCAATACTTGTAGCCTTTTGTCATACGACATTTATTGTTTCGATATAATTGTGCACTTATGATGCAGATGTATATAAGACCTTGATTTGAGCAATATTGCAATTATTTACTTTAAAACTCCCCATTCAAATTCAAAACAACGACGTTTGTTCAACACACTGCCCATCGCAGACATTTCCTGAGTTGAATACCAATTTTGTTTATCCACAGTTTTGACAGCGCTGGTAATTGTAAAGTCCAATATAAATCTTCTGAAAGATAACACAACGGGTACTAAATATTTGTTCTGAAGGAATTTGGTCCAATATAAGTTATGAAATAATCGAACAGAATAAAAAGAAAATCTTGAAGGACTGACCGATTATTTTGAAAACCACAACAACTGATACTCCAATGTGACACTAGAGTGCCCACATTACAATCTCTGATCACTATCCGATATATATGACAAAGATACAGCTTTACGACAGTCAAGGGAAATAAGTGAAACGGAAGTGAAAATAAAAATATAAGAGTTGCTCATGGATATGGAATTATACACATTCAACCACATACAACAAATGAATGATCTCAAACTGAATCGGGGCAAATACAATGCTATACAATGCGATGTTAGATACTAATATTAATGTTACCAATCTTGCAGGTTTATAAACCATAAACTCTCATCTTACTTTATATCATATACAAATATAAGACAAAATATGTATAAAATCTACAATTTTCCACTTATCTAATAATGTTTGAAAACGATCTTTTGCTTGGCTCTTTTTCTTAAACAAACACTGCTTAAAAGAAATGATACATAATTTAATTTTTTCGTGATCCATTGCAATATACAATATAAAGTATTTCACCAAAGAAAAAAGTTTTAGTTAAACATGTATGCCGTTTGTATAATTGTACAATTGTTTTATTTCTTATAGAGACGGAGCAGGCTTCGGAAGTACAACGTCCGATATGATTTCAAGTCGATATATAAGATGTCAAGGAAACGAAACCAGTATAAATCAATGTTCCAGTGGCATGTGTACCCGGGATAGAGCAGTTACAGTCACTTGCCAAAGTAAGTTATGTAGATTATGCACTTATATGTTATAAAAATTACCATACAAACATAATAGCTGAATGAAATGTGAATATAAGGAACAGTGATCAATCTCATAAAACACTAACCAAAGTTTTAGTATCGTTTTATGCCCTTTTCTATGTATTTATAGTTTTTGTTTTAGTTTGTGTTTATTGTTTTACATGTAAAGCGCGTTACTTTTATTTTATTTTAATAAAATAAAGGGCTATATAAATCAATAATGACAACAAATCCTATAAGGTATATAAGATAGAGAGTTGGAAAAACAGGGGTCATTGGACACACCAGAGGTGACATGCGGTACCTAGAAAGAGTAAGCATCCCCTGACAACCGAACACACCCACCGTGAGCCTTATTTATCGAGTCGACATATGAATAAGAATTAGCATTGTTAATTGATAAAACGTCAACGATATATATAAATGTCGCAGTGAATGTTATGTTTTATGGGAGTATGCCATTCATGAATTAATACATAAATCACAAGTCTATAACTTGCATTAAATGTTTTGTGGAAAGTGTTGGAGGACATTGCTTGTACAACAATCTAACATTATCTGATTTATCTATTTCAAAATATTATACGATATAATAAGTTTATCTGTTTTTCGGGAGGCATTGGTTTTGAAAAGTAAGATTGTATAGAATATTGATTGAGTAATGACGTTATTTCTTGTCAGAAGGCAATACGCTGGCTGGTTTTTCGGTGTATGTTTCTGATACCCAAAACTGGACAACCGGAAGTATTTGTTATCAACATGACATCCAAGAGAAACCAAACACCAACAATATCAACATTAATTGCGTAACTTCCGGTCGTTACGTCACCATATACAACGCAAGGAACCAGACATCATATACAGATGTTTCCGATAATGCTTATATCAACATATGTGAAATTGACGTGCAAGGTAATTACTTAAACATACACGTTGTAGGTGAGAATATACCCCATTAAACGGAAATGATGGCGTAACGTGAATGACAGTCAATAAAACTCTGATACCAAACGGTTGCTGCCATGAAAAAAACCCCGTACAAGTCATCAGCTATTAAGCTAAATGTTTTATCATGTGACACATTACAAGGAGATATTATGGCTATTAAAGAAAGGAAATGGTTTTGTGCAATTTGCTTCTAAAAACTTAAGCAAATGAAAATGCGTAATTTGCATCGCTATGCAATATTGTTTTAATAAACGTTGAATCTAAAAGCAATTACTTCAAGAATAAGACTGATGAAATACTCGTTGTATTAAAAGCAAATGGGGTTTGACATACATGCGTTGATATTCGTTTTTTCTATCAATACTGTAACCATGGAACAATAAGCAAATCGATCCAATTTAATATAAATCTGTATCCAATATGGATACGATCTGCATGGACATATAGTGTCAATGCTTTTTACGATATGTACGACTCGAATGATTGTCATGACATTGAAGAGAGAAATTCGAAAGGACTGAGAAATGGGATTGATTGAATCCATTTGGCTTCTATTTGACCAAATTGCTTTAATGCCAAAATATTTCTTCACCTGCAAGTGTTATCGTAGCATGTGTCCTCTTCTTGATAGATTGTGCACAGTTACGACATCCATACTGTTAATATTCCAATTATCTGCTTTATATATATAATTGTCATGTCTTATCATATGATCAGCTATTTAAATATATTTTCTTAACGAAATGCATACTTGATTTGTCATTGACGAAGGTATTAAATTTCATGCATATGTGTTTTTCTATATGAATGGCATGTTTCAGGTTGTGAAACTGGATTTTACGGAGCAAACTGCACTAAGTGTCCAGAAAATTGCTTGAACGGCTCATGCCATTTTCAGATAGGGTATTGTTTTGATTGTGAAGATGGATATAGAGGGGCAATGTGTGAATCAGGTATATTACATACAATTCACATTCCATGTATCTGTAATACCCAAAATATGTGATATATATTTTCTCTCTCTCTCTCTCATAATTGAAAATAATATCCAGGCTAATAACACTGTTAAGGAGCTAATCTAGTCTAGTGATTGTACATGCATACCCCACAATCACTATACACGTATTGAATTTAAAGTAGTTCAGGTGAAAATAATGCTGCCTGGACGCTGCCAATACCTCTTTATGTGGTATATGCTGAAAATGTGTAGCCAGGGCCCTATCTGTCACAAAATGATCGTATATGGACTCCATCAAACATCTAAACAAATTTACACGGATGTTGCTCTGCTTTATGAATCCATGCATAACCTTCCATTTAACTTGATGTCGTCACTCTTTGGAGTTTCACGCAAGCATATACCGTTATCATTTCTAGAATTTCTAATATAACACAATGTGACAACAGGCAATGGAGAAGTAATTACATATTCATTCCACTGGAAGAGAAACATTTCTTAACCGATTATAATGTAAGCTATACCCGTGGTCCTTTATATATAAATGTAATTTAAAGAAACCTTTAATTGTATATCATTCTCTCTTCACAAGAATGTGCTGCTGGTCTCTACGGAACAAGATGTTCTCTGACGTGTGGAGACTGTCGTGATGAAGCAGCATGTAACAATATCAATGGTTCATGTCCTGAGGGATGTTCTGCTGGACGAAGAGGAGATAGATGTGATAATGGTAAGTGACGTATTCCTTATAGATATAATTTCCTTAAATAAGGGATCCCTTGAAAGGATTATCACGTGTGCGTCTTTCTAAACATCCTACACCCAACCCTTTTCACCTTCAGCACTTTTGTTGTGTATCATGTATAAATATTACACTTATACAGCAATTTAGAATCATTCACGTTTATGCCACCGTACTACAGTCTACACTTATAACTATAATGTGACACGTTATTGGGATATGACTCTTCATAATTGCAGTCTTAATCGTGGAAGCGATATTTGTTGTCAATATGTTTTCTATTTGAGAAAAATACTCATCGCCATTCTTTGCAGATTGTGAATATGGATACTTCGGTTACAATTGCAATAATACGTGCTATCTTCCAAACTGTCGAAACAGTACATCTTGTGGCGCTGTTTCCGGGGAATGCCTGGTCGACTGTGTTGAAGGTTGGACGGGAAACATGCAATGATACAATGATGCTTCATACTTAGATATTCTTTTGAAAGTAGACATTAACGGCAAACTGACAACTCAGCTGTATGACAAACGGGATGATTTCAGCTTCTCCATCGTCAACTTCCCATATTTATGTGGCAATATTCTATTATCACCTACATATGGTGTTTATATATCTCAGCTGATTCGATATGCAAGAGCCTGTTCTGCGTATAGTCAGTTTTTAAATCGAGGTAAACTACTGACAAACAAGTTGGTGGTACGTGGGTTTCAACACTCTCGATTGAAGTCAGCATTTCACAAAGTCCATGGTCGTTATAACGATCTAGTTCGTCAATATAACATATCATTGGGTTAAGTGCTGTCTGACGTGTTTCATACCGATTGTTAAGCCGTTCTTGGCACACTGATTTTGACTACGGATAACTCCGTTTACCTGAACAGGATATAGGGCTCACGGCGGGTGTGGCCGGCCAACAGGGGATGCTTACTCCTCCTAGGAACCTGATCCCACCCCTGGTGTGTCCAGGGGTCCGTGTTTGCCCAACTATCTATTTTGTATTGCTTATATGAGTTGTGAGATTGATCACTGCTCGTTATCTTCACCTCGCATGCTGATCGGACATTCTATGAGTACTCTTAAACTTCCTTTAATATACAATACAAAGGAGAATTTGCCAATCTAATTTCTTTTACATATATTTTACAGATTTTACAAAGGAATATCAATCAGATTAACTGAATTGAACTAACACGATTCAATGCATTTAGCTCTAAATCGACATCATCCCTAGCACTTTACTCACCACGAAGCATACGACCGTTAATGATCTACAACATTTTTAGATTTTAAAACCAAGTGATAGTCGTGATAAAATAGTGAAGGATTTGTCGTAAATACTTTCTGTCAAACAGTTCAACTGCGACATGGATGGGATATCCTTTGGTTATTATATCATCATTTGTCATGTTATTCATACAATCACTTATTTTTTTAACTGTTATAACTGCATAGTGCTATAGATTATGCTAGGTTTTAATTTGTTATTTCAAGTTTACAATCATGATATTCTGCGATATTTTATACTTGAATAAAATGAAGAAAAAGCAAAACAATGTGGTTTGAGAAAGTTAAACGAGAGAAAGCTTTCCATTGTGAGGGCACAGTAGAATGACGCAAAATTATAACGTCAAATGTAAACATTTCGTAACGTATTTCAAGACAAAAACGTAAACATCAAGTGAAATGCCAAATTGCATTAGAATGGAAAGCTTTCTTCTCGGTTATTTTGACCGTTAGTGTTGACGTTGAACTTTAAATTTAATAATTTCGTATATTTGCAATTATTTTTGATAGAGCTTTCTCACTTGTGCCATTAGAAGTTATCTTCTTTAGGGAGACAACACAGTTGTCACCCTGCGCGTGAGGTAGACATCACGAAATGTCTCCTTCCACGTGACCAGCCCTCGACCAATGAACTTGACTATATTATTCTGAAGAATAATAAACCAAGTTAACATTTCATCACAATCTCAGTGCTTAGCAATAGTCGTCGGTGTAATGTTAACATTTACCACACCTCTAACACAATGTGTGTACGGAACATTAAGCTTGCTGCAAGTGTCAGTGTAAGGTGAACACTTCACCTTCGATAGGATGTATCCAATAACTTGTTTTGGGCGTCAATGTTGCATCAGCGTTTTGTAAGGAAACTTAGCATAAGCAACAGTGTAACGTTGATTTATTATCACACTTTTATTGAAGCGTATATACAGAAACATGCTTTAAGCGTCAAAGTAACGTTGATTTATTATCACACTTTCGTTAAAGTGTATGTTTAGAACATTGCTATTGGCAACAATGTAACATTGATATTTCATCACAGCTTTGTATAAGGAAAGTTGATACATATATAGGCGGCAATGTAACGTTGATATAATACCATATTTTTATTATAGTGTGTATGGGACCTTGCTGGGAACGTTAATGTAGCGTTAATATGTCGCCACACGTTTGTAACAGTGTGTGCGGAGACGTATTATGGGCCGGGATGTAACTTAACATGTAACAGTTATTGTCTAGATAGTGTGTGTAACCTTACAAATCGACATTGTATTGAATGTCCTGAATATAGAGAGGGTACCTTTTGTGAATCTGTGAAAGATACAACAACCGCTTTAGGTAGCCATGCTGCACCATACAGACATTTTAGTATCCCTGCCTTGCTAAACTGCTAAGATCACTCTCTACTGAAGATATTCTCATTTTGCGAAACTGCTAAGGTCGCGCTCTACAGAAGGAATTGTTATCTGGCTAAAGTGATTCGGCCTTGGTCCTCTGAAGGTATGTTTATCTTGCTAACTGCTAAGGTACGCTCTATCTAAGAGTAATTATTTTTTAAATTTCAAAATGAATTTGTAATGCACTAGTTCTTACTACGAATTAAATGATTATCAGTTAATGAAATGTGTTATTTATAATCAACTAACTGATATAAACGGCCTTCTATCATTACCTAGTGCATTGGTATGTGTAAAATGATTTGTTGGGGAGGTTTAAACATAAAAAAATGTTTTGGAATATTGGCTTCATTTGTACATAACGTGTTCCACTGTCCTGCGACGTCAAGATATTTCGTAAAGTCAATTATTTAATACAATTTATAAAAGACATCAACATAAATTTTGTTGGAGTCTTTCTTTAAAATAATTATTGTACAAATATTGTTAATAATGGATTATTTCAAAAGTCTAAGTTCTGTATGAATAATCAATTTTATGTTTAAGAAATGAATCCAAGGGCAATAATTCTATTTTCATTAAATGAAGTCCATTATGGGATACATTTCCTCTATTTTTCACAAACATTTTTTTTAAAGAAACAGTTTCATGAAATTGTTATGAATACTATCATATTGTTTAAATCATTTTTTGTGAAATTTTGATAATGCTGCATCGATAAGCTTCCATGTGCATGGAAATTGATAAACTTTATGCATAACATCTCTCTCTCTCTCTCTCTCTCTCTCTCTCTCGTTGATGTTTTCTGCAGATGAAAAATAGCGTATTCCAAGAAATAAATGATGGGGATTCTAATTGCATTTTTGTTGTATAAAATCAATCATCTAGTTAATTAGCACAGGCGTAAATTATCATGTACTACATGATCAAGCAAGGACGGTGAAAAAATGCAAAATGTTTTCAATGTATTTAATTCTTCATCACCGCCTATCTAAAGTTTTGTTAAATCTTCACTATATTCTACCTGTTTTCTTTGTAATATTTTCTCCCCAGTCTCTCGGATTTTCTTTGTGTTATATTCACTACAGTGTACCTGGATATAAGTATAACTACTGCATGTATTAATATCTACTAACACGAGAAGTTAATCTTTTAACGTGCTGTCCATATTTTTACATAAACAGAAGATATTCCAAACATTTTTATATCTTATACACAGCAATACATTTTGTCCTGTTTATATTTTTAAGAGTTGTAACAGAGTACAACGTACATATGTCTTTAATGCCATCATTGAGAAAATTGCTGTTCATATGCACGCTGAAGACTTCCTAGCAGTGGATATGCACCATCTTTTTCTATTTTCTATTTTAACCAATGTTTTTCAGTATGTGCTGAAACCTATCATGGTCAATCGTGTAACTTGAGCTGCAATGTACACTGCAAAGATAGACTTTGCGACCCTGTAATGGGATTTTGCGATGCCTGTATTGAAAAGAGATCCGGGTACTTCTGTGAAAATGAAATTTTCGTAAACAACCCTGCTGCAGGTACGTGATGTTTCAAGTTTGTTTCATTGTAGAAATCACATTAAGATTAATTTAAAACGAACAATGACCTTAATGGGTATCAACATACATCAGATGACTTCGGAATCACTATCATCCTCAGATTTTCTTATTTGAATTTTAAATAATTCCAGTAAGACAAAAGGAAAACGTGATTGTTATCGAAAAATCACAGAATTATAAATATTTAATCTCTGGAATTGTTTCTTTGATACATATATCTAGGATACACTTTGAACGTATGCTCATTTTGGCGCTGATTCGGACCCCATTCATATTGATACGTAGAGACCTGCGATTTTTATAGTCGGGCTCGTAATTTTTGCTCATTTCTCTATATCTTACATTTAGTAGATATCACTTAAGGTACACTTTTCTTGTCGGAATTATTAAAAAATGTTGAATTAACAGACGGACGTTTATGTTACTAAACAAACTTTTGTTCATATTACCGGTTGCAAGTTATCATGCCTTTGCTGAATAAATCGATTGAATTGAACATATTGTTATATCAAAACAGGATTATACACACTAGACCACTGTTTGTTGTCTTCACCTTTCACACAACTTAAAATGATAATAAACAGTGATCAATTTCATAAGTCCTTTAAGGAATACAAAATTATGAATTAGGCAAACACGGACCCTTGGGCATACATGTGTCAGATGTGGAATCATGTGTCTAATGGGGGTAAGCATCTAAACTTTGATATATTTCCCCCAATCTAATCTAATCAGACCAATTTACCACTGTATGTCTATCCTACCCAACTGCCAATGCAGTCGACCAAACATAACTCTATCGGTTAATACTAGACTGTTACATATAATATATGTCAGTTTTGGCTAATAATTGCAGATAAGTATTGTTATTGTGTTATTGTACATTATATATGTTTTAAAACTATATATATATATGTACATAGCAGGTTAAAGATTTTTTTTAAAAGAAAAGGTTTAAAACATTTCATGTTGATCATGTGTATTTAGTCTGTGACACATTTTCACACCTTTTCGCACTTCGCAGTACCGATATCACTTTCCAAAGCACTTATCAGTAAATATAAGAACTCACAGTACAAAGCACAGTAAATATCAGAACCCACAGTGCAAACCACAGCAAATATCAGCAACTCTAAGCACCAACACCAATATTCAGCACCAAAAGAATACATATCAGTATCGATAAGAAATTATCAGCACCAACAGCACGATAGCAATAATTATCAGCAATTATTAGCCAACAATGGCACTATCGGTCAGTACATTTTCCGTCCAGTAGTGATTGACATTTTATAATTTATTAAAATATACCAAAAATGATTGAAACATTGCAATGCTACTCTTTAACTCAACTACATGACCTTATATTTTATGTATCGAGCGCAGAGCCGTGTACTTTGTGAAATTAAAATAGTTGCCAAGGAAGTTAACGAAATGGGCATTGTTTTACCAATGAAAAGTTCAATCAGAGCCCCGATAGTTCTTATTGTTTGGTTAATTTATCTTCAAACATTTGATGATTTGATGATGATAGTGTTCCTAATTATATAATCTGAACTCACGTATTATTTTAACTGTACAAATGAAATACGTCTGACTCTTCATTACTTAGATGTATATGTTTGTTTGAATTTACTTATGGATATCTGTAATGTATGCTTTGTTATGTATCATTGCTGTTTTCTTAATACAGTAACCTCGACGAACACCAACAGTCTCCTCATCGCTGTGGTTGTGGTGTCAGCCATCTTGATCCTCACAATGATCTCAATAGCACTGTATTGCATAAGGAGAAATTGCATATGCGTACATTACAACAACCCAGAATCAGAGTACGAAAATACAGTAGTTACAAATGAAAATAATGAATATAATGAACTACAGCTGAAGAAGGAAAGTGATTCAGACGAGAGTGAAACCACTCACTACATGGACATTTCCACCATTGACGTTGTTTCTAACACTGAGTACATTAACCTTAGTTTCAAATAATGCAATTTGTGTTAGTGTATGAGGCGGGGTGTCTCTATTCGCTTTGATGAAAACATTCAGAAAGCTTATCACTCACTCAGTTCGCATTTAATTTACTTACTTCTTTACAGCTTCCTGTTTAGATCATGCAATGTGAATGAAGAATAATGTCAAGCTTTGTCACTGCATAGAAACAAAGATCGAAGTTCGTTGTAATTTAAAATAAGTGCATATGGGTGGTTGGGGTTGAATTGAACATAAACCTTCAACTGGGACATTAGTATACAGTCATGTATTTACGCAGATTTTACGTTGCATGTGCATTACTAAGAATGTAGATTTTTTATTTTCATAATTTCAAAACTATGAATACTATAAATTAAGATTTCAAACACTAATAATATAGTCAGGTGGTAGAATTAGACACATATGTCTGCGTGTGAAATACGTTCGCACATGCAAGTAAATACATGAAATATGCCAATTGGAACTTTTTTTCGAATATGCTCAATCGATTAATTTAACAGTCAATATGTAATTTGCATACATGTATAATTATGCATGTATGGCAATGGGTGTTTTCTTATAATAGTATCAAGGATATACAATGTGATTATAGGCATATGCTCTGAAAACTTATGTTGTCCTCTCTCTACACACAGTGTACATGTATGCAAAGTGAAGATAACGAACAGTGATTATGATATGTGTACACACATTATGAGTCACAGTACATTGTAGGACATAATACATGTGCTTATAATATTAATATCATTTGTTTAAGAACATTTCAATTCAAATCTTAACTGAATCTGTCAGGTTTTCTAATATATCTTTGAAAAATACAAAATAATTTAACACAATACGAATCATCGTCTTATAAAACATATGGTGTCAACGGTTTGAGTTTTATGAAGTCCATAAAAATGACCATAAATATCCTTCCTAGCCTTTGCGAATTTTGGGCAGAAGAAAAAAATAATGGTATGCATCTTATACTTATAATATTCACATGAACATAACGTGGTTGCAGTAATAGATCATTGTTCATAGTACACAATTGTGACAAAATCTAGTACCTAGATGTACGACCATAAGTGGTAATTTAGCTTGCCGCATTATTTATGTTTTATAATTTGAGATTGAATGAGCATTTCTAATACCAATAGAAAGGCAGTTGACCTGTAAGGATGTAATGCTTTCTTCATTTTATCGACATCAAATGAATATTTTACGCCTATTGAATCGACTCGTGACAATGCCGGGCGACAGGCTTACGAAAACAAAAACATGTGGGATATGGAACAATCACACAACATAAATTGGTCAAATACAGTCAAATTCCTTTTGAATCTCTTGATATGACAGAATATTTCCTAAATCGTATTGTCTGTAACTTGAACACAGTGGAAGAAAAACTTCGTCGGGAATTTATGAATGACTGGAATGAAGAGGTCCATTACGTTCCAAAACTTAGAACCTACCGAACCGCAAAAAAATATTCATGAGTGATTTTCAAACAGAAATATATGTAATGATGAATATTCCAAAAAGTTATCGTTCTATACTTGCCTAGTTAAGATGTGGTGTCTTACCTATAAGCTTTTATTATGTGGAGATTTTGATGGCAAACTAGGTAGAGTATGAATTGTTTGACTGTACATATTCATTAAATCGCAAAACAAGTAAAAGTTTATGAGATTAAATAAAGGAACAGTTTGCTTTAGTTCTATAATATGCAAAACATTGACTTTGCGTATCGAAAACAGCCGTTTTCCGCATCCATTCTTTTATAAAATTCTTGTTGTTTGCAACCAACAACCATCATATTAATATTGAAAGAAGATTATTAACAGATAATTCAAATCAACAGATTCCGCTAAGCAACTCATCCATATGATTGAAATATTCTCGAGAGGGACGTTAAACAAAATATGCATCTTTAGTGTAGATTCATGATGTCATAATAACATATTACGCCATTTTCATATAAGTGGGCTTAGAAGAACATCCTAGTTGTGTAAATAAAAAGAGTAATTAAGTATGGAAAAAAAAATTCAGCGGTATATAGCCAATAACGTCCCTTGTTCTTTAGGCTTAAAACAGTAACAAAATTGAATTATACTCAAAATACGTAACTTATGATTTATATCATGTTTACTCCTTTATCCCGTAGATATCATCTATTACATAAATGTCATTATGTTTTCTTACGCCGTTTGTGACGTCAGAAACTAGAATCAATTTTACATAGTGTATTTACAATTCCTAACAATATAGCAATATAAATAAATAACCGGAGAGGGTAACGTGATCAAAAGAATGCCCCATTTTTTTGTGGTTTGATATGATCTATATCCAACGAGTTGTGTGTTTTCTATCCTGTCGTTGGTTGAATATAAACCATATCAAGCCACAAACGATGGGAGATCTTCCATTTATGGTGTCACCGAGTCTTCTTTTCGCAAATGTGAATAATAATGAATCACAAGATTTTGTATAAATTGCAGAACACCACTGTCTATCACGACGGAACGGAACGTCATTTAAGTCCTACATATGTATGTATTAAAGGATGTTCTCTCCTGAATTGTCAGGAGTATCAAACCTTTTGGATAAACCATTTTATCTGATCCATCGTTAAAACATAAAAAGACTATGGACTTTGAAGAATTATAGCCCCTCAAATTTACCCCCTTGCTGAAACTGAAGTTTTTCATGAAAATCACTATTTTTCACAAGAAGCACACTATAACACAAAAATTAACTTTCTTTTATTGATGAAAATTAATCAGAATCGGTGATTTTGTTAACTTTTGATAACTTTTACATCAAATATATCACCAAGTCTTCAAATAATCAAATATTATTCAACAACATTTAATAAAATGTTAGACACATTTTAAGACCTTTTTCATCAAAACATTCAACCTAGGGACAATATCTGTACCAAACTCTTGGTGAAATTACTAATGTAGATTTGTATCATTATTTTGCTTTATTTAAAGGGAAAACAATTAAGGTGGTTTATATTGGAATAAAGATTTGAACCATATTGTGTCCCCCACCCCTTTTTCAACTGGCACATATTCTAAACACTGTTATACATGAATTTGATTGTGCATGAATTACTGTTCATGAAATATAAGCTAAATTTCTAATGAATATGTCTGTAAAATTGGAAATGTGCATTTTCAATACCCTATAAACAAATCTTAACATTATTAAAACTCTTTGACAATTAAACTTTGAAGGAATGATTAAGATTAACTTTTGATAAAATAATTTAATTTTCCAGAACCGATCAGAAACAAATTATCGATCTATTGGTGCAGCAGAAACACATATAAACATGTATCTATTCAACAAAATTATCTTATCTTTTGTTTTAACTAATTTGTACACGAACGGTACACCATAATTCTTCAAATGACAGAACCCTGTTTCCCTTTGGAGTCTTTTAAATGAAATTCACTGTTTATGTTAGTGATTTTTAAAAACAATGATATATATTACACTTTTTATTCAAAATGATAGTTCGATAATAATACATTGAACTTTAGTAGCGATATTTGCTCATGGTGACTGATTTAGACGGGGATATTGAAGATCAATCTGGGGACCTATCTATTTAGTTTGTAGATTTTATTTTCATAAAAAGATATGGCTTGCATACTAAAAGAACTTACAATTTCATTCAATGTTATATCAGCAGCCTCTGGTTCGGATACTACATCACTAACATTATTTCACCATCCTCCTCTTTGATCGTCTACTACTATGCACAGTACTGTGTCACCATGTGTGGTTGTGCTTGTATATAAGTAATTTTCTTTGTCTGACATCGTACAATGCGCGTATCTTTGAACTGGTTTGTTTAAAATCGTAACGTCATCATGGATGTCATAAAATCAGAGTAAAGGTAACTGTTTTAATTAAGTTTTGTTAATTAATTTTTGTTAGTTTATTTACAACAACAAGAACCAAAACACATATTAATGTGCTAATTTGTGCATACAAAATAAAACACGCATTCTCATATTTAGAACTTTAAAAAGTATAGAGACTCACTCACGGTAGAATTACCACGAGAGTACATCCTATATTATCATTTATCATGATAGGTGAAAATATGTCATAGTACCTACAAAGAATACAAAATAGGAAGTTGGCCGAACACGGACTCCCGGACATTCTGTAAACGTATTATATTTGGCGTGTACGATATTTGGCGGAAATCGCTTTTTCAATAAGTTAGCGTAGATTTGATTTAGCGCATTCCTGAATTACTTTAAACATCTAGATTTACGGATGGCATTTAGCGACGTACTTGATTTAGCGGAAACCGTGGTCCGCCAAAGGCGCTAAATAGAATACACAGCCAAATGTAATACATTTACAGTAGTTGAGGTGGGATTAAGTGTCTAGGAGGAGTAAGCACCTACTGTCGATTGGTCATCTGATCAATTGCATCATTGAACTTTGTATCACCATAACTATGGTGTTGAATCTTTTCACTACTATATTTGCCTGCAATGATGTCATGAATGAAAGGTGAAGATAGCGAACAGTGATCAATATATTATCATAACTCCTACAAGCAATACAAAATAGATAGTTGGGCAAACACGGACCTCTGGACACATCTAAGGTGGGATCAAGTGCCTAGGAGGAGTAAGCATCGCCTGTCGACATCAAAGTCAGTGTGCCAAGAACGACTTAACAATCGGCATGAAACACGTCAGACAGCATTTTACCCAATGATAGGTTGTATTGATGAACTAGATCGTGATAAAGACCTTAGAATTTGCGAAATGCTGACATAACTTAAGACGGAAACAACAGTAGTAGTTGCTCCTTCGCCAAACACTCGGCATTTAGAATTGAAAATGATGGGATTTCATATCACCTTAAAAACGGAGGCCCCTTATCGCAGTGGGCGTTGGTACATTAAAGAAATCCCACTGATATGATCCTGGGCGCTAAGCACAGATTTAAATTTGTGGTTCTTCACCTTCATCTGATCTAACTACGAGTGAAGAACTCTTGAAGGAACGTAAAACAACCAAGCGGGAGCCTACTATGTTGATATCAATACTTTTTATACATATACTTATCCGAAATATTGTTCGGTTTAGTGGGGAAATGATCATTTAGCGTTCCCCGTAATACTGGTTTGACTCTACATTATTGAAAAATATTTTGTAAAGTTGTGGTGTTTGAGTTCAGCCATCTTTACAGCTAAGATACCATGACCTTAAATCGTCTGTGGGTCTCACAAACACATCTTTTACTTCAAATTTATCGTGATGAATGAATAAAACACTGAATTATGGACATCTGCAATTAAAATTGTAAGTAGCTGACATTGTAGTAGACTGTATTGAAAATTGAAGGAATTTCACATAAATTGATACAATAAAAAGTCCACCATTTTTTATCCTCCATGTTAATTACAGCATATGAACTTTTGGACGACTTAATATTGCGATAAAAATTGAACGGCAAAACCCCGATCTAACAAAAATTTGAATGCACAGATTATGATATCCAGGGTTAAAAGTTAGAAATCGAGTTTCACATGGTGCGGTTACATATGACACACTACATTAACATTTGTGCATTGTGTCTTGATAACCGGAAGGTTGTTTTGCCTCACGAACACACAGGGATTAGAAATGCTCTGTTGCTCAGGGAATATTTCATTAACTTTATTTCAATATACATTCACGCTTCAGAGATATAACCAGGGGTAATATGTTTTATAAAAAGGAAGGCTATAAAGAGAAATAAACCAGCAGTGTAGATGATTTAGAATACGGAAGTAAAAGTTGATCTACTTAACACTGTTCCTCATGGATTGTTATATTGTTTACTACTTGATTGGTTTATTTCATTTAATCAACAGTACTCATCAGCAATTCGGTAAGATTTTCATTATGTTTTGTTTTCAAGTTTAATGATATATAATGGATTTGATTGTTCTTTCTAATCGACAAGTACAGCTTGAAACTCTTTATAAACTATCTTATTTGCAAGAAAATGCATTACATTTTTTCATGCTTTAGTAAATGTCGCATACGGAAAAAGTGCAAGAATTAGTACCAGATACAATGATAATGATTTCACACCCGGTAAAGCGGTAGATGGCGATACCAGTACATACCCCTTGGACTGCGCATTGTCAGCTTCCGGTCAGAAGGAGGCGTGGTTACAGGTGGATCTCGGAGAGAAGAAAAATATCGCATCAATTTCATTCATACATGGAGGATGTTAGTAAAGTATTCTAACTATGTTTACTGTCTCCCTGGTCTACAAAATTAAGACACATCAGTTTATTTTTGTCTTATAATATCCGAAAAGAGTAGTGCTCAATTATACACGACATTTGATAACATCGGGGATAAATTGCTGCTTCGTTGCAAGAATCCACAAGTTTGATTTCAGAAAACCTGGGTATATTTCATCCCTAAGAATAGTGAACCAAATTAGTTCGCCCTTATCTACAGAGAGCTAAAGTAGTTTAGAATACATGCTATGGAATAACTTGCTACAACTCAAATGTTGAAAATCGGGCTGGTTTATATATTCATAACATGTTCTTTTGGGTAATACAATCAGCATGAACGCCATGCAGTCGGTCGTTACATCAATGCTTATTTCATTCATGTAGAGACGTCACCAGCCATAGTTGATTAATCTCAAAATTTGACCCCAACATGGCACATATGGCCGTAGTAGTGAGGCTATTACGTAATTTCATGCCAACCTTCACACTTTCAAGGTCATATCCTTAAGACCCGTAACTCTCTCTCTCTCTCTCTCTCTCTCTCTCTCTCGATCGATCGATCGATCGATCGATAAAGTGTACCTGGTGAACGAACATCCACTAGTGATGTTAAAAACACAGGTTTGTCAGAAAAAAGAGCAATGTACATTTGTTACCGTGTTGTCCAGTGTCGAATGGTTGTAATGTGTCGGTATTTTTGTTTAGATATTTCAACACAATGAAATGTAATACATTGCGATGTAAAATTGTGTCAAACTCTTTCAGAGCCTTTTGGTATGTACATGTGTAGTAAATCTTGATATTTTGCAATGGTTTTACAATTTTGCGTTAATAACAAACCAATATTCACATACCATTTTTAAAGATTAATTACGTAAATAAGAATAAAGATGTCATGTTTTTATTTTTGATACAGTGGGTTGGAATGCCAAAGCACTCAGTCCTCAATACTCGGGTATCAAAGCTGATTCTGACGGAACTGGAACCGTTTATCAACGCGACGGAAACGCGTTATGTTTGGAAAACTTTAACACAAATAACGCCAGGGTCATATGTTTAATCTGGGGATTCCTACCGTAAGTCATGTTTTTCTTTTCTGAAATACCTCCATGATATGAAAGGTGAAGACCATTTATGAAGGGCTGCTAATTCAGAGTAGAAATGTCATAGTTTCGCATTTATTAAAGGACACTTTTTAACTTTTTGATTTTTTTAGTAATATTAGTTGCCTAAAACTACTTTACATGTGCTTTAAATAAAACACTGCGTAGTTATCGAGTTTGAAAGCGATGAAATTCAAATCATTTAATGCAATATTGTACGTGCCATTATGTGTGACGTTATATGCCATCTCGAACGAGAAGGTTTCGAAACAGTTGTTCGATGGACAAGCTGAAATTATTGTCAAACAGCTGTTAGCCATTTCATAAACAAATTATATATAATGGACAGAAGAGCCAATCATCAAATTAACGGCTTATAAATAACACTGCATTAGGGTGTTTTATGCCGTTTAAGGGTGTTCTAACTGTCAATAGAAAGGATTTAAACTGAGTTTCTTTCTTTCTTTTTTTTTTTTGATTTTCCAAGGAAGGTTTGAGGGGGAAAAAGTTTTGTCGGCGCAAGGACTTTCCCATAAGGAACCTATATACTTTTTTTTTTAAAAGAAAAGGCTATTGGGAAAGAGACCTAGATAAACTGTGAGCAAATGGTTCTATCGACGCTAAGCACTGCTGCATATAGGCCTACAGAATATCAATTCCGTTCTGATCGGTATTCAAATTCAATAGTCCCGTGAGAATCCGGGTCAGAATAGGTCCTCAGTAACCCTTGCTTGTCGATAGAGGATACTAAATTTGGCGGTCCCTGGGATGAGACTGCAAAAACCGATGTCCCGTGTCACAGCAGGTGTAACACGATAAAGATTCCTCTCTGCCCAAAGGCCGAGCATAGGCCTAAATTGTGGAGCCCTTCACCGGCAATGGTGACGTTTCCATATGAGTGAAATATTTTAGAGAAGGATGTTCAACAATATTTAATCAATCAATCAAATTCAATACACACTTGCACCAAATGACCTTCATCTTGTAACATATAGGCTTAGGTACAATGTTGTATCGATTGGTAGATTTACAGAAATTGTAAAGAAAAAAAAAGAAAGAACTTTCAATTATGTATAATGGAATATTGTATTTCGTAACTCTGAATGGAATTATGATGCTTCCCTTTTTAATGAGCGCGTAACAACAATACGTGCAGGGTGTACGTATTTAGACTAAGTTATAAACACCGTCATCTCATTTCCTTGCAACGAGCACATTAAAAGATAATGATAAAGAAATTTTTGATGGGTATTAAGTATTGTAATTTCCAGTATAGATGTGATCATTTTTATTTAAATATTTTTATTTCGAAATGCGTCTGAGAGAGTAGGCCTCGTTGTTATTTCAATCTGATATAGCAATGAAATATTGTATGATACTTTATCTACTCCACGAATAAATCTAGTTATAATTGCACTATTTTTTTAAAAACACAACGTTAATTACATATATTTAAAGGAATAATATAACCAAGTAGTGTTTAGATAGCGACCCCATGTAAACATGATTTGCTCTGCAACTACTCGTTACATTCTTGTCGCTATTTGTATGCATGGGTGGCTAAGACATATAACTCTGAAAATTTGTCAACATCGAAATAAATATTGTTCATGGTGAATAAATTATGCACCTAAAACCAAAGTTTTTTTTAAAAAAAAATATCTAACACTACTCTCACAACAAGTTCGTCGAAGGTCGCATATGACGTCACCGTACCAAGTGACCACCCAATTGATTCACTAGACTTTTTGAATTCGGAACTAAGATTGAAGTCTGCATTGTTGTTAATTATCGCAATATTTCGGCGAACGAACTATTAGACTTAATTACTATGAGGACCGAATGGTTAGAACATCGCGCTCAAAATCACACGGCCTCTCACCTCTGCTCGACGCTGGTTCGAATTCCACTCGCGCCGGTATATGAGAAAGTTTCCCAGTTTACTTTCGCAAGGTCGGTGGTCTCTTCCCAGGTACATTGTATCTGGATTCTCTCGTCCACCAATAAAATCTGAGCGCCACCAGATAACTGAAAAACGGTTGAGTGTAGCGGAAAACATCATTTAATCAATCAAAACAATCAATTTTATAATGAAGACAAAATGCAAATAATATTGAATACTTTGAAAACATGAGATATGTCTTTTAATATTACAGACTTATTTGCATAATAGATATTATATTGAACCATATTCCTCTGTGGTAACAACACCAGGCGTTGCATCTAAGTACGCAAAACATATACAATAGAAAGCAGTAATTTCTTCGACCCCCTCTACGTTTTGAGGATATCCATATCAATCAATTATCGGACGAGTTTCATTAACACTATAATTCACAAATGCATGGATATCCAATCACTAAATGAGCGCGAGGACACGTATTTTCCCATTCTTAATCTCCTCTACGCACGTTTACTTCCTGCTGAGATGTTATATCAAGCCCGTAATTCAAGCATGCAAACTATATTTTCTCAATCATATGAAAGGTGAAGATAACAAACAGTGATCAATCTCATAACCCCTACAAGCAATGTAAAATAGAGAGTTGGGCAAACATGGACCCCTGGATATACCAGAGGCGGGATCGGGTGCCTAGGAGGAGTAAGTAGCCCCTGTCGCCCAGTCACATCCGCCGTGAGCCCTATATCTTGATCAGGTAAACGGAGTTATCCGTAGTCAAAATCAGTGTACCAAGAACGGCCTAACAATATGTATCAAACACGTTAGACAGCATTTGACCCAATGATAAGTTGTATTGACAAACTAGATCGTTATACCTAATAGAAATCTGCGAAATGTTGACTTTAAACGAGACTGTTGGAACCCCTACACCACCAACTTGTTTGTCAGTAGCCTGCTTCGATTTAAAAACTGACCATAAGCAGAACAGGCTCTTACGTATAGAATCAGTTTAGAAATATCAACACCATATGCAGGTGATAATGGAATATTGCTACATAAATGTGGGAAGTTGACGATGGAGAAGCTGAAATTATCCCGTTTGTCATAAAGTTATGTTGTTCGTATGCCGTTAATATCTACTTTCAATAAAATATCTAAGTATGAAGCAGAAGTGGATGACTCTGTGGTGTCTTTTATTTCGAGTTCAATGGGATATATCGAATCGACATATATAATTACTCTTCGATTGTTCCAGGTGGCCTATGTTCGTACATTTGTTAAACAGTAACACCCACGCAAAATATTACGCCACAATTCGCTTTTTCCATATATTGCAGTACATTTCCAGTGTTCAATGAGTAGGCGTGTAACAAAGCGTTAAGATGTTTTGAGAGCTGTCCGTAAATGTACAATATTTTATCATGTTATGGATATAAATCCCAATAGCAATACTTGTAGCGTGTCCTCATACGACATTTATTGTTTCGATATATATGTGCACTTGTGAATGCAGATGGATATAAAACGTTTATTTGTGCAATATTGTAATCATTTCATAAATAATTTTCTATTGAAATTCCAAACAGCATTGTTTGTGCAGCACATTGCCAATCACAGACATCGATTTCCTGGGTTGAAGTCCAATTATATTTATCAGTAGTCCTTACAGCTATGCTAATTGTAAAGTTCAATATAAATCTTCTAAAAGACAGCACCACGGGGTTTAAATATCTGCTCTAAAGGAATTTGGACGAACACAAGTTATAAAACAATGAATCAGAATTATAAAAAAAACAAATTTTTTAAGGATTGACTGATTATTTTTTAAAACCAAAATAACTGATACTCTAATGTGACACTAGGGTACCCACCTTACACTCTCTGATCACTATCCGATATATACGACAAATTTACAGCTTTTCAACAGGAAAGGGAAAGAAGTGAAACACAAGTGAAAATTGAAATATAAGTATGTCTCATGTATATGGGAATTATCTAGAATCTTCCAAATATAGGCCTAACAAATGAATTATCCCAAAATAGATGGGACAAATACTATGCTATACAATGTGATGTTAAATAATAATATTAATGTTACCAATTTTGCAGGTTTATAAAGCATACACTCTCATCTTACTTTATATCATATAAAATAAAATAAAAATTCTATAATTCGTTATGTATAAAATCTACAATTTTTACCTTATTTGATAATGTCTTATGATTTTTTTTTCTTAACCAAACACTGATTGAAAGAAAAGATACTTAATTTTATTTTCTTCGCGATTCATTGCAATCTACAAGAGAAAGTATATCTTCAAAGAAAAAAAGCATTAGTTAAATAAACACGGCGGGTGTGACCGGTCAACAGGGGATGCTTACTCCTCCTAGGCACCTGATCCCACCTCTGTTGTGTCCAGGGGTCCGTGTTTGCCCAACTATCTATTTTGTATTGCTTGTAGGAGTTATGAGATTGTTCACTGTTTGTTATCTTCACCTTGCATAATAATGTCGTTTGAATGATTGTACAATTGTTTTATTTCTTATAGAGACAGTGCAATCTTCGGAAATACAGGATCCGATAAAATTTCAAGTCGATATATAAGGTGTCATGGAAACGAAACCAACATAAACCAATGTCCCAGTGGAATGTGTACCCGAGATAGAGCAGCTACAGTCACTTGTCAAAGTAAGTTATGTAGATTAATTACTTTGTATGTTATAAAAATTACCATACAAACGTGATTATCTGTATAAATGGTGAAGAGAACGAACAGTGATGAATCTCATAACTCCTCAAACATACAAAACGGAGAGTTGGGCAAACACGGATCCCTGTATATACCAGAGGTAAGATCAGGTACCAAGAAACATTAAATATTCCCTGTCGACCAGTCACACCCACCATGAGCCCTATATCTTGATCGGGTAAACGGAATTATCCGTAGTCAAAATTAGTGTACTAAGAACGGCCTAACAATCTGTATGAAACATGACAGATACCATTTGGCTCAATGATAGTTTGTATTGGCAAAATATATTGTTATAACGACTATATAATTTGCGAAATGCTGACTTTAAACGAGACTGTTGGAACTGCTGCACCATCAACCTGTGTGTCAGCAGCCTGCTTAGATTTAAAACCTGACCATACGCAGAACAATCCCGTGCGTATCGAATCAGTTGAGAGATATAGATACCATATGCAGGTGACAATGGAATATTGCTACATAAAAAAAAAGAAGTTGACGATAAAGAAGCTAAAATCACCCCGTTTGTCATAAAGTTTACTTGTTAGTTGGCCGTCAATATCTACTTTCAATAAAATATCTAAGTAGGAAGTAAAGGTTGGGGACTATGTGGTGTCTTGTTATGGATTTTACAGGGATGAAAGGTGAAGATAACGAACACTGATGGATCTCATAAAAACCCCACTTTAGTTTTAGTATTATTTTATGCCCTTTTTTATGTATGCAAGATGAAGATAACGAGCAGTGATCAATCTCATAACTCCTACAAGCAATACAACATAGATAGTTGGGCAAACACGGACCCCTGGACACACCAGAGGTGGGATCAGGTGCCTAGGAGGAGTAAGCATTATCTGCCAATCAAACACACCCGTCGTGAACTCTTATCTACCGAATAGACATATCAATTAAAATCAGCGTTGTTAATAGATAAAACTTCGTCGATATATCTAAATGTTACATTGGATGTCATGTTTTAAGGGAGACTGTCATTCATTCATTTTTTACATAAACCACAAGTCTATGGCGTCCATTAACTGTCTTGTGGAAAGTGTTCAAGGGCATTGTTTGTACAACAATCAAACATTATTAGATTTAACTATTTCAAAGAATGATAGGATGTAATAACTTTTTGTGTTTTTCAGGAAATAATGAAGTAAGATTGTATGTTTCTACCTCCACAATATTGATTGAACAGTGACGTTATTTAATTTCAGAGGGCAGTACGTTGGCTGGTTTTTCGGTGTATGTTTCTGATACTCAAAACTGGACAACCGGAAGTATTTGTTATCAACATGACATCCAAGAGATATCAAACACCAATGATATCAACATTAATTGCGTAACTTCCGGTCGTTACATCACCATATACAACGCAAGGAACCAGACATCATATACAGGTGTTTCCGATAATGCTTATATCAACATCTGTGAAATTAACGTGCAAGGTAATTACTTAAACATTCAGGTTGTAGGGGAGAAACAGTTTCATTAAACGGAAATGCTTGTGAAGCGTAAATGACAATCAAAGAAAGTCTTATCATGAAAAAATAGACGAGTCATCAGCCAATAGATGAAATCTTTGTCATGTCACAAATTACATGGATGAAAGTTGAAGATAACGAATAGTGATTAATCTCATAACTCCTATAAGCAATACAAAATATAACATATACATGGTATGGAATGCATATAAAGATAAATTAACGAATGGAGATGTTTCTGTACATTTTCCTTGTAATAACTTAAGAAATGAAAAACATCATTTACATCTATATACAACAATATTTTAATGACCATTGAACAATTACTGAAGGAATAAGGATGACGATGTTCCATTGAAAGGAAAGGGGCTTGACATACATTCGGTGATATTCGTTTTATCAATCTAAACTTGTAACCGTGGAACAGTAGATTTAAACAAGTGAATAACATTTCTTAGAAATCTGCACGCGATATGGATATGATGTACATAGACAGCATGTGCCATTTTTTTGCGATCTGTACAATCGGAATAAATAGGATGGCATGGAAAAGAGAAATACGAAGCTTAATCAAAATACTAAATGTGCTTATGGAAGATGACTTTATTTAGGTTTGCACCAGATATTTCTGGTATTGAAGATTGTTTTTTTTAATTACAAAAACAATTGAAAAGTATCCTCAAAAATCATAAACCTATACATAGATGTATGATGTGTCTCTATAACAATCTGAAAGTAATTATTCATGTCTACATACATGTACATATAGACATTGGGAAGTTAACACTTTGTCAGGATTATAATTCAATATTCCAACATATCATATTCATTCACTGATGGCTGCTTATTTTGGTAAAATCTGTCACTACATTACTATTCTAACACAAAAACATTTTTTTTTCTGAAAAACTCCACACACAAGTTAATAATGCTTGGGCTTGTGCTATTTTTTTCTACAACTCATCGACTTTATATTATCTTTTCTCTCACATTCGTAAAGCGCTTTAGAGAACTAATGTTGATAGGGCGCTACATAAATCTTTTAATTACAATTACTATTTTTTAAAAAATGGGGACAGGATTGACATGAGTGATGACTTACACAACTAAACAATTATTCATTACTTTTAGTACAAGGACCTGTACTTAAGCCTCAGATATTTACTTATCTTTTATTCTTAGAATTGATCCTGTTGGGATCCGGGTTAGAATAGGTCTTCAGTACACCTTGTTTGTCGTAAAAGGCGACTAAATGGGGTGGCCCTCCGGATGAGACCGCAAAACCCCTAAATTTTGTGTCCCTTCACCGGCAATGATGACATCTCCATGTGAGTGCAATATTCTTGAGAAGGATGTTAAACAATATTCAATTCAATCTTTAAAATCGTCTGTAATCTTACTTGAAATTTGAAATTCACTTCCTAGAGCTTTAAGAAAATCATCTAGGAAAATCCTCACGAATGTAACTTCGTAAGGACCAATAATTGACATTGAAATATGTACAATTTATTCAATCTACAAAAACAGTTGTGTGATCTTAATTGTGAACATGTGAAAAGACGAAGATAACAAACAGTGATCAATCTCATAACCGTAGAAAGATTTCAATTTGTAGTATGGGACTTTATAGTAAAACTAAACTTTCAATAAATGATGCACATACAGCTATAAGGCTTTATCATCTTATCACTCAATATGATAAACATAATATCAAGAAAATCATGTGGGCTTTCTTTTTTATTCCCTCTTTCAAATTGAGCAATTTGGAGTAAAACTTAATGGGTTCAACTTTGTGTACAAATGATGAAGATTGCGTGAATCAAATGAGAAGTACATTTCGAATGTGAGTGTAATTAATTCTACGCCATGCTGTGGAGGTCTAACAGGATATTAATCAATCGGGAAAGTTAGTTTATCGTTATGAATCTAAAAGACAATGAAATGATTTAGTTTAATTATTTAGAAAAGGAAAACTAAAATGGTATTTCATTGATTGATTGTGGTTTGCGCCGTTTTGACAATATTTCAGTCATTTTATGGCGGTTAAATGATTGAAATATGTTTGGTTGTGAGTGTTTGAGTTTCCCTGACAGCCCCATTGAGCCTACTCGTTCGAAAATCAGGGAATTGATCTTTTGCGTACCAAAGGGGTTGTGATCCTTGATACGGAACACCCTTAAACGTCCCATCCGAAGGATATCAAAGTTAAAAATACATACACAGATAGAAATACAGGTCATTCCGTGTATATCAACACTTGTATTATCAACGTATTCAACTTTTTCTGTAAAACTCGCATCCTTATAAATATTGTATAATATTTGTAAAACGTTTTGCATTGATTACACATTACCAAATCAAACAAGAGGCCCAGGGGCCTTATAGGTCACCTGAGTATCATGTAACAACCTTCCAATGTTTGAATTAGGTTTGTGTTTAAATATAAGAATTTTACTTTTGGATGGAAGAAACATTGAATAGCTATGTGGTCATGAAGTACATGTGTCATTTTTATGTTCAATCAATAATCCTTTTTAAAAAACCTAGGTCTGAGACATCATAAAGAAAAGGGTTATTTACTCCTTAGATAAATCCAATATACATAATAATTTCATGTCTGCCAAGCAAAGGGTTCTTAAAGTATTGAGTAGTTGTATATATTCCTATTATTCAGTTTACCCTTGTCTTTGTGATTTTATTAGCTACAATAGTCATCTTCTCCTAAAGGAACCAGTTTTTTTTTTTTTTACAATTACACTCATTTTGATGGTTTTTGCCCCACCCCTCAGGCCCCCCAGGGGGGGGGGGGGGGGCAGGGACCACGAATTTCACAATTTTTGTTCCCCTCCACCCACAGATGCTATATGCCAAAATTGGTTGAAATTGGTTCAGGGATTTCAGAGAAGAAGTTGAAAATGTTCAAATGTTAACGCACGACGTACGACGACGGACAAAAACAGAAGATTTTCAAAGAAATATTGCATTTTCACTATATAATCAATCAGCACCGGCTTTGCACCAGAACCCCTGACCCAGGGGCCATAAATTTAAGTTTTGAAAGAAGCATCCTTGATCATCATTATCATACTATTAGTTTGTCTACTTAATACCCAGCAGCAGAGGAGAAGATTTTCAAAGAAATAAAATGCATTTTCACTATATGATCAATAGGACCCCACCCTAATACCAGAACCCCTGACCCAGGGGCCATGAATTTCACAATTTTGAAAGAGGCATCCTTGTTCATCATAACCATGCTATTGGTTTGTCTACTTAATACCCAAGGACAGAGAAGAAGATTTTCAAAGAAATAATGCATTTTCACTATATGACTTATAGAGCCCCACCCTATCACCAGAACCCCTGATCCAGGGGCCATGAATTTCACAATTTTTAAAGAGGCATCCTTGCTCATCATTACCATGCTATTAGTTTGTCTACTTAATACCCAGAGACAGAGAAGAAGATTTTCAAAGAATTTCTACATTTTCACTATATGACCAATAGAGCCCCACCCTAACACAAGAACACCTGCCCCAGGGGCCATGAATTTCACAATTTTGGTAGAGGGCTCAACGTTCATTATAATTATGCCCACAGTTTGGCTTCTTGATGTCCAGGAGTAAAGAAGAAGATTTTTTAAAATTACACTCATTTTGATGGTTTTTGCCCCACCCCTCAGGCCCCAGGGGGGCAGGGACCACGAATTTCACTATTTTTGTTCCCCTCCACCCACAGATGCTATATGCCAAAATTGGTTGAAATTGGTTCAGGGGTTTCAGAAAAGAAGCTGAAAATGTTTAAATGTTAACGCACGACGCACGACGAACGACGACGGACAAAAACAGATAGCAATAGGTCACCTGAATGATTCAGGTGACCTAAAAATCTATTTCTTACAGGCATAAAATCATTGCATTCTAAAAGAATGTGATGTATATTTAATGGACAGTCACAATATAGACATCCAGAGTGAAGTTCTCTGTTTAGTAGGTGATAATGAGTCAATTTTGAATGGCCGACGGTAGAAATATCAAATTTACAGAAATTTTGCATTTAAACGTACAACAGTTTTATAACCTATTTAATGCTAGCGCTGAAAATTTCATCTATTTTTGAAGAAGCGATAAGGTCCACATCACCTTGAGCAGAGTGACTGCATAAAGGAGTTGATAAAATAAACCCCCAAAAATGAGAATAGTTTAATCCATTCGGCTTTTAGCTGACCAAGTGTATTAATACCAAACTAATTCTGCAGCTACAGGTACTATCCTTCATGATAGATTATGCACTGTTAAAAATTCCATTCTCTTCTTAATAGATATGTTATACGCACTATTTGAATATATTACCTCACAAAAATGCATACTTAATGAATAATGCTTAAAGCTCATCAATTTCATGCATAAGCATTTTTATACATGTGTGACTTGTTTCAGGTTGTGGAACTGGATTTTACGGAGCAAACTGCACGAAGTGTCCAGAAAATTGCTTGAATGGCTCATGCCATTTTCAAATCGGGTTTTGTTTTGATTGTAAAGATGGATATACGGGAGAAATGTGTGAATCAGGTATATTGCATACAATTCACATTTTATGTGATACCCAAAATATATAATGTAACCCCTTCTCTTTCAGATAATTAAAACTGATATTCAAGCCAGTCACACTGTAAGGCAACTAGTCTATTGATTGAATGTATCTTGCTTAACGTCTCGCTCGAGAAATGTTTACTCATAGAGACGCCCCCAAGACCGGTGAAGGGCTTAAAAGTTGGGGCTATGTTCGGCGCTTACAGCCATTGAGGAGTGAGGGTTCTTTTGCGTGTCACACCTACTATGACACGGGACATCCGTTTTTAACGTCATCTCCGAGGACCCGTGACATTCAAACCTAATGCCGAGTGTTTGGCGACGGGACTGTCACTACTTTTTTAAACGACTTGGGTCTGTCGCAGCCGGGATTCGAACTCCGGCCTTCCGCATGCGGGGCGAACGCTCTAAACTCTAGTCTAGTTATGTACGTACATATCCCGTAATTGATGTACACGTATTGAACTTAAAGTGATTTAAGGGGAAAAGTAATACTGTTTGGACCCAGTCAATAGTTCTTTCTGTGCTAAATGTTGACTGCGTATCCAGGGCCCTATCCATCCGAAAATGAACGTACGTGGACCCTATCAATCATATAAAGAAATCCACACACCTTATTCTGCTTTGAGAATACCACCTTCCATTCAACTTTATGGCGTTTAAGACAATCGAAGGCATTCTTTGGAGTTACATGCAACCATATACCGCTATCATTTCTAGAATGTCGAATGTATCACAATATGACAACAGGCAATGGAGAAACAATTGTAGATTTCATTCCACTGGAAGAGAAACATTTCTTATGCGATTATAATGCAAGCTATACCCGTGGTCCTTTACATGTATATACACTTTAATGATAACATTTAATTATATATCATTCCTTATTCATAAGAATGTGCTGCTGGTTTCCACGGACAAAGGTGTTCTCTGATGTGTGGAGACTGTCGTGATGAAGCAGCATGTAACAATATGAATGGTTCATGTCCTGATGGATGTTCTGCCGGACGGAGGGGGGATAAATGCGATCTCGGTGAGTGCTATATTCCTTATAGATAAACTTTCGTTCAATAAGGGATTTTATTGAATGGATCATCACTTATGCCTCTTTCTAAATATGCTACACTCCACCCAAATCACCTTCAGTGCACTTTTCTTGTTTATCGTGTCTATATATTATAACAAATTAGTATTATTCACGCTGATGTTCCCGCACTACATCCTACACTTGTTAAAAACTTATAATTTTAATACGACTTGTCATTGGTACACGGATCTTGAAGATTGCATTGTTTTAAGGTTCATTGAAATGATAATTATTTTCAGAATGTCTTCTCATTAACAAATATATACCTCGGCATTCTTTGTAGATTGCGAATATGGATACTTCGGTTACAATTGTAATAATACGTGTTATCTTCCGAACTGTCAAAACAGCACGTCTTGTAACACTATTTCCGGGGAATGCCTCGTCGGCTGTGTTGAAGGTTGGGCGGGGAAAACATGTAATGGTAGGTTGATCGGACATGCTATAAGTACGCTTACAATTCTTTTCAAAATCATCGTATTTCGTAAGAGTTCAATTCCTATTATCTTCATTGTATGAATATACTAATCAATGCCACTCTTTCATTGAAATAAGAATAATTGCAACTGTACTATGAAAGTCGGACCTCGTGAATAATATTTTTCTTGATCAAACCATGATTTGATACAATGTAAAGAATAATAATTTTTCAATCCAATTTCATTTTGATATCTTTTAAAGACTCTACAAAAGAAATATTGATCAAATTAACTGTATTGAACTCACTCGATACAATACATGTTGCTCTAAATCGACATCATCCCTTGCACTTCAGTCATGACGAAATATACGACCATTAACAATTTACGACTTTCTTTAGATTTTAAAATCAAATGATAGTTGTGAAAGATTAGTAGACGATTTGGCGTAAATACTTTCTGTCAAACAGTACAATTGAGAAATGGGTTGAATTTAGAATCAATATGATGATGTACTGTTACATGTCGATGCCTTTCAATCTTTGAAATCAATGTTATCCTGATAAAATTGTAATTTACTCTTTACAAAATGTCAAAAAGATATAATAATTAAGAGATTGAAAATTGATCATTTGAATTTTTGATGAGTTCCAACATCACTGCTCCTTAATTGTGCCCCATTTTATATTACAATACGGACCAATCACGAGTTTGTTTGGAATACACATCAGCATTTTCCCTCAGATACAACTGTAATGCGTTACTTGTTTAGAAAATACAGCTACACTTAATTTCCTTAAAAGATAATGAGAAGATAATGTGAGATTTCAGACACGTCCCATACATTAATGAAAAAAGAATTAATTGTTAATGAGAAAATTGACAAGTAAAGATAGTGAATGGTGATAATTTCATGAATAATATAGAGATTACGAATTGGGAGCAGAACACATTCGAACCCCTGTATTTATTAGATGTGAGATCCGGTGTGTATTGGGATATATACATGTATACGAATTACCTATGTAGGTCGTCCAACAACATTAAAAATTTTGGCAGAAAATAAATTATCATTTTCCATTGTGTAATTTGTATGATCTATAGAGAGATACACAGTTGGATATGTTTGGTACATTTGAGATGACCACTATTATTCTAATAATGAAAAATAAGGGAAACAAGTAGATACTACATATCTACTTTTGTTCAGAATATTTTTTATGATAAATATAATTTATAATTTTGTTGATATCAGATAAAAATGTAAATTCAAATAGTTAGTAAAGTGAGACAAAATCACGCTTAAGCTTGTGTCACCCGACATCGGTCACACTTTAATGGAAAAGACAAGCGACTGTTAAAAACCACATGATATTACATTATAATGAATAATGCGTTATCTATCATTTCCTTAGTGAATAAACAGTAGAAAATGAATAAAAGGTGTTGTTTATAATCGTACGATTTACTTGTTAATCGATGTGTTTCATCATTCATCATATTTAGTTTTAAAGAGGACGGAATGTCTTTGTGAAAACTATGTGAACTTAATTTTGTCAGACATTGAACATTTGGTCTCGCCCCTAAAGTAGTTATTGTTATCGAAACAAATAAAGGCTCGTGTAGCATATTCCTGATGATTATACAATGAGTAAATAAAACCATGAGCAACCATTGTGGAATACAAAAAGATTATATTATAGAGATGACGATAACCATGCCCCAGAATTCAATATATCGAGTGGACACATATGTACAACAGCGGATAACCCGCAGTAATACATAAACCAAGTTAACATTTCATCATAATCTCATGATGATCTGTACAGTGCTTATCTATAGGCGTCAGTGTAATGTTATCATTTATCACACTTTTAAAACAGTCTGTGTACGGAACATTAAGATTGCTGCACGTGTCAGTGTAAAGTGAACACTTTTTTACACTTTTGATAGGATGTATCCAAAAAGTTGATTTAGGCGTCAATGTACCACCAACGTTTTGCTAAAACTTGCTTAACGCGTCGGTGTAAAGTTAATATCTCATCACATTATTGTTGCAATGTATATGAACGCATTAGTATTTTATCGCACTTTTACTACAGTGTTTGTAAGGAAAATCAACATAAGCGTCAATGTTACGTTGAATCATTACCACACTTTTATTACAGCCTGTATACGGAAACCGCTATAAGCGTCAACGTAACGTTGATTTATTATCACACTTTCTGTATAGTGGATGTGTAGAAACTTGCTGTAGGCAACGATATAACATTGATATTCCATCACGCCTTTGGTATGGTGTGTGTACGGAAAGTGGATACATGTATAGGCGGCAATGTAACGTTGATATCATACCACAGTTTTATTACAGCGTGTGTACGGGACCTTGTTATAAACGTTAATGTAGCGTTAATATGTCGTCACACGTTTGTTACAGTGTGTGCGGAGACGTACTATGGGCCGGGATGTAACTTAACATGTAGCAGTTATTGTCTAGATAGTGTGTGTAACCTTACAAACGGACATTGTATTGAATGCCCTGAATATAAAGTGGGTACCTTTTGTGAATTTGTGAAAGATACAACAACAACCACTTTAGGTAGCCATTCTGCACAATATAAACATTTAAGAATTTCTGACTTGCTAAACTGCTAAGATCATGGTTTACTGAAGGCATAATTATCTTGCTAAATTGCTCTAGTCACGCTCTGTTGAATATATTTTAATCTTGCTCAACTGCTAAGATCACGCTGTACTGAAAGTATTCTCATTTTGCTAAACTGCTAAAGTCGTGTTCTACCTAAAGCATTGTTATTTGGCTAAAATACTACGGTCATGCTCTTCTGAAAGTATACTTATCTTGCTAAACCGCTATGGTACGCTCTATTAAATAGTAATTATTTCATCAAAATGAATTTGTAATGTATTAGTTCATAGTAAGAATTGAACAATTTCGTTTCATTTAAAGAAATATTTAGTTCAACATCAGCTAAGTGATTTAAAAGACCTTCTATCATTACCTTTATGTAATACATTGTAAAATGAGTTGTTGAGATGGGCTAAACATTAAGCACTTAAGATAATGGTAGTATGTAAAATGTAATAATTATCATATAACTTCGGCATATTCCACTACAAGACAACAGAGTCGACATACATTTCTGTGTACTAGATAACTGTTGCTTGGACAGTAAAAAAGTAGCTAGATGGTGGATCATGTCATTCAGTGAGGTTGTAGTGACCATGATGTTGGCACTGTAATATTTCATGATATGGCGTATTCAGTGAAATTAAATAACTACCGTTCAGTTAACATAATAGCACACTTAGTTCTTAGCATCGATAAGCTTCCATGTACATGAAAATTGACAAGCTTTATGCGTGATACCTCTCTCTCATTCTTTGATGTTCTCTGTAGATGAAGAATAAAGTATTACAAGAAGTAAATGATCAGAATTCTAATTGTATTTTCTGTTGTATAAAATCACAATCATATATTCAATTATCACAGGCGCAAAATATTATGTACTGCATGCCCAAGTAACGAAGCTGAAAAAAATTGCAAAATGTCTTCATTCTATCTAGTTCGTCATCACCGTCTATCTAAAGGTTTTGTTAAACATTCACTATAGTCTATCTGTTTTCTTTGTAATATTTTCTTTTCATTCTATCTGATTTTCTCGGTTATATTCACTACACTCTCCCTGGGTATAAGCATAACTACTGCATGCACTAACATTTACTAACAAGAGATGTAACTCTTTGAACGTGTTGTCCATATTTTTTCATAAACAAAAGATATTCTAAACACTTTATATCTTATACACACAAATAAACTTTGTCCTTGTGAAGATGTGTAATGTTATCATTGAGAAAAGTGTCGTTTATATGCACGCTGAAGACTTCCTAACACTAGGGATACACCATCCTTTTCTATTTTCACCCTTGTTTTTCAGTATGTGCTGAAACCTATCATGGTCAATCGTGTAACTTGAGCTGCAGTGTACACTGCAAAGATAGACTTTGCGACCCTGTAACGGGGTTTTGTGATGCCTGTATTGAAAAGAGATCCGGGGACTTCTGTGAAAATGAAATTTCCGTAAACAACCCTGCTGCAGGTACGTGATGTTAGAGGTGTATTTCATTGTGGTAATCACACTATACTTGATTTAATACTAAACAGTGGCCGTAATAGGTATCAGCACATATCAGAGGTCTTCCACATCACTATTATCATCAGCTTTTGCTATTTCAGTATTCAAGGATTCCATTTCAGAGAATAAAAATAACGTGATTGAAATGGAAAAAAATCATAGAACAAAGGAAATGTGTACTTTCTGTCAATTAATTTCTTAATATCCTGAATACTCTGTACAGTTGTGTCTGCGGAAGTCCCCTTCACCATCATCGGTGCCGTCGTCGGAGCGTTCCTCCTGGTAATACTGGTCCTGCTTCTCATCTGTATACTAGTCAGAAGGTAAACAATCATGTTTATACAGCTCTTTTTTCAAGGGAGTATCGCTACATTATGACAATTATCTGAATTTTGTGTACAAAACCTCCAGTCTTTTGCCTAATAAGAATTATTATGTATGAAGAATCCTAAGTAACTAGGGTGATTTGGATTTGGGGCGCAAAATTCGCGGGTGTAATTCAAAATTCAGACTATTTTTGGTACTGATATATGAATTATTAATCAATGACAATTGATAATGACTTCGACTTTTCTCCGGTCCCCATCATATTTGTTTAATTGGCAATGCTTGATATCAAAGAGAAATGTCAGTAATTGTTATATTTTATGTTAAATGTAATACCTATATTCCAAGATCGTCAAGATCATTATTCCAAGAACAATCGTAAAAATCAAAAGCCTCAAATGTATGCGATGTCAGAATATCAATTATCAAGTACGTTGACATTAAATTGAAAGGCGAAGTGAGTTGGATGTCGCTACTGAATTATTTAGCACAATAATAGCACAGCGTAATCGGTAACTACTATTCAGTTAGCATCCAAGACAGTTTGATACGAATCTGTTCAGATCATAAGAATAATACTCTAAACGTACAAATAAAGCTACTAAACTACTTGAATTGTTGAAATTATAGTGAGATAAATTAAAGCAGTTTATCCAGTGATATGTTAAAGGCCTTGACTTGTTCATCCATTACGTACCATGTTCGTAGGAACTTGGCTTTTTGAGTGAAGCAGTGGTGGGGTCTGTGTAGCTCTTCACCCACCCCGCCCATTTATTTTATCATATGTATAAGTCTCTACAACAATGCAATGAAATATAGGCTCATTAAAATTCAGAATTGGATATTTGCACACTAGTCATGTAAAAACTCTGATTATTACAAGAGTTATATTTGACCAGTTAGAATGTATTCATCCAAAAGTAAACTTTCAATACATCTAATTGATAGGAAACGGCGGAAGGATACAGAACTGGAGGATGCAATCAGACTAGAGCCTCAAGTCACGCCGATGACAGAGAGGAAGCCTCTGTATTACCATGAAGAAGTCAAGCAGGAAATCAAAGGCATGCGGAAAATATAGTATTCACTTTCATTTTACCAAACCGTTTATTGAGGAAGCTATTTTCATTTTATGTTCTTTATACTGAAAGGTGTGTGAAGCACTTGAAGCGGAAAGAGATACTTAACAAAAGTGTTTAAAACAGCGTTATCAATATCCTATATACGATAAACGATTTCCTTTTCTGTTTTTCCTTATTTGTACGTTCACACTCAGATAACCGTATTCATATTTATTTACCACGAATCTGAGATCGGTAATGGTGGTTTAGTGGTTTTGGTGTTTCACAACTAGGAAGTCCGTGTTCGATTTCCTATCACCTCGCCCAGTTAAATTTGAAACGTTTAAGATACAACTCTTCCTTTGCCAAGCGTCCCGAATGTCAAGTGAAATATAAAGGTCTTTCGAACATAGCCTTACAAACGGAGGCCCCCTGTCACGATAGACTTTGGCACGATAAAGACTGTTCCGACCCCGAGTGCCAAACATAGGTCTGATTTTGTGGTACAGTAACTAAAGCTGTTCGTGCCTCCAAATAAGTGGAAATTTTTAAATTGAACGTAAAACAACATCACAGAGCAAATATTTAGTCAGATTAAAATACGCACTTTCTTCTAAAACAATTTATATCCACGTCATATGTATCTGTTCCGACAGGTAGGAAACTTACACGGTATTTCAGAAAACTTAAGGTAAATTTATTTCCTTATTATGTTCACAACACTTAATTGCAACCCCCCCAAAAAAAAAACCCACCAAATATCAAATCTATTTCATGTCCCCCTTTTTTCAGGAGAGCAAATATTTAGTCAGATTAAAATACGCACTTTCTTCTAAAACAATTTATATCCACGTCATATGTATCTGTTCCGACAGGTAGGAAACTTACACGGTATTTCAGAAAACTTAAGGTAAATTTATTTCCTTATTATGTTCACAACACTTAATTGCACCCCCCCCCAAAAAAAAAACCCACCAAATATCAAATCTATTTCATGTCCCCCTTTTTTCAGGAGAGCAGCCGAATGTTTATTACAACGTGAGTTACATTATCAACCCGGAGGAAGTGGAAGAAGAAGACATTGAAAGTGAAATCGAGACCGCAAATGGCAGCTCAATAGGAGATCTCGGCGACATCGAACTACTCAGTGAAAACTTAGGGGAAATCCCCGTCCAGGAGCTGCATGGCTACATATTGCGGAAGCATGAAAATAACGATGAAAGCTTTAAGGCTGAATTTAAAGTAGGGCTTAATCACTTTTTTCCTTTACCGATGTTATCTGAAATGGGCGTTCGTAAATAAGTTATTCAGACACTTAGGAGTCTTTGTCTATGTATATGTAGGATAATCATTCATTGGGTACTTACTTAAAGGCTATTAATTGTTCAATGACCCACTCATCAACCACATCCGTACCGACAAGAAACATTGACATAAATTGTTAAACTTTTTTTCTTAATCGTCGTAAATTAATAAAAAAAAAAAAAAAAAGTTTTACAAGAAATGCTATTGATGTAAATTGCATTACTGTTAGTTTTTTGTTTTTAATCTTTTGAATGAAAAGATAATTCAACATTGACATTTTCCTTGCACATATGCACTTTCGCTTTAAAAGATTAATAATAATAATAATAATAATGATAATGCTTTATTTAGAGAAGGTAGCCCGATTAGTACTTGATACTAATTTCCCCTGGGATCTGAATTTTTGTGATAGGGAGCACAATTATTTTTTTTAAAAGAAACATTACCCACAAAAGAGGTCACGTATGCATAACATTTCAGATTGAATATTTCAATGGATAGGTCCTAATGATAAGGTTTTTAAAAATGCACGTAAATTCCAGAAACATGTTGTGTATTTGAGCGATCTTTGGTCTGTGGTGATATATCCACGAAAGTAATTTGGTAAAGCATTCTTTAGAGGTCATAAGCCATGAGCTATGTTATATAAATACGTGTTTTAAATTGTTTAGAATTATCAACAGTTTTATGACCGACAAACGTGAATTTAGAATAATTAAGTCATCAAGCCTTAAAGGTTTAAATAGTTTCGCTCTAGTCACATTTGATCATTTGTATGATAACTCTATGTACCCTCTAATGGTGAAAGCTTTGTTTACATTTCACCTGTGTGGCTACCTCCCTGCAGCAATTTGCATATAATTTGCATATAATGTGTTTGTAGTGCGTATTGTTGTTTCCCGATAGCGATACAGATCGGAAAATATATCTTTACCTTTCTCTTTCTCTTAAATTCCCTCTTCCTTTGTTTATTTATCTCTGCCTAACATTAAATCTCTCTCTCTCTCTCTCTCTCTCTCTCTCTCTCTCTCTCTCTCTCGCATGTAAGAAGCGGTAGTGTGTATATAAACTGTATCTGTTTTGTAGGCCCTCCCTGAAGGAGACATCACTCGCTGTACGGTCGGCAGTCAAGAGAAAAACATTCTAAAGAACAGATTTAAAAACACCCTACCGTGTAAGTAAAGAATGATAACCTGTTCCCTATATAATAGATGTACCTGTACAGGATGTACATTTTTAATATGAATATGTAAAATCGACAGCACGGTGATATAACGTACGGCTGATTTATGTCATCCATGATATTTACAACAAGACATTAACACGATGTTCAGTTCTGCAGTATCCCCCAACAAAAGAGAAGCCTAATGAACTAATCCATGATCAATGGTGACTGACATGGCAGGATAACTACTTAAGTGATATGATTTCAACTTGTTTATCATACCTAATCAAATTAAAAACTAGAATAAGTTTAGAATAATGGCTCTTCTGTTAGGTCGTCGTCCGTAGACGGAAGTCATACAGTAATTAGCCTGTGTGTGTGTTCACGCGTCATGTCCTGCAGTGACAGTTTTCCGGACTTCCGTTGAGAATCCCTGCAGCTATTGAATTAAAAAATAATAATAAACTTTTAGCAATACAGATGAAGTTTGAATTTGGTTTATGCTACCTATCTTTGAAAAGTTATGGACCGTTAACCTATCAAATAATGTCAAAATGGGGAGCCCTTTCGTAATTCGTGCCATCACAATGATATCTAGTTTTGTATTTAACCTGTTGATCAACTCCATGTATTCCGACGCAATTCGTAGAGAGCCCCGCCTACCAAAAGTTTCAGTCGTGAAAATCAAGGAGAAATTAGTCATCACATAACCATGAATGATCTCTTTACATTACCGTAATGGGTTCACAAGATATGATATGATGTGGCGATTTTAAGGAATGAGTTATTTCTTACAATTTACTTCGATTTCTACGTGTATTATGAAAATCACTAGATATATGACAAGTGATATGAATTGACTTATATCCATAAGCACAGTGTGATCAATACAGGTTTAAAGTATAGATTCGTCAAATTAAAATTATACAAGATTTATCAATAAAATTTATTTTGAGAATAATTAAACACGTTATAGAAATTTAAAAAATATTACATTGTTTAACGTAGTTCCACCCTCCTCAGACGTCATAAGATTTCACAAAGTCAATGATTTAATCAGATTTATGCATGACAGGAACATAAATTTTGTCGGAATCTTTTTCAATAGCCATTGTAAAAAATTTTGTTAACCATAACATATTTCAAAAATCTAAGTTATATATCAATAATCAATTAGTTATTTAAAAATCTTGAATCCAAGGGCAATAACTCTGTTTCATTAAACTATTTATAAAGTTCATTTTGCCATAACTTGCCATTATTTTTCACAAACATATTGACTATTTTTTAGAGAAACAGTTTCATGAAATTATTTTGAATACTATTACTGGCCTATAATTTTAACCAGTTCTTGTAAAATTTTGATAATGCTTTTTAAGAAAAATTTTCTAACGTTGATAACAGTATACATGTATGTGTGTTAATTGATAAAGAAAACATATTAGTACCCCAACAGAATGATTATATCAACCCCAACATCATTTTATTTGTTACTAAGATATATTACTTGAAGAGTAAACAATCAAATATAAGACTGAACCTATAATACTAGACGGGTGGAATTACCTTAACATAGTTTATGTTAGATTGTTAATTTTTCATATTTTTTTGGTATTCAGTGTGTATATGTTTCCGCATTGATAAAAAGTGAATGGAAATCCATTTAGGATTTAAGATAGATATATATACAGCTAGTCTTAGAATTTTCTGAACGCACCCCCCCCCCTCCACCTCCCCTCTCTCTCTCTCTATATCTTATATCAGACTGTAAATTGTCATGTAACTAAGAGGAATTTTACATGGGATGCGGTATGGTATCAACACACATTATGATAAATGATACACAACATTGCTCGTATTTATAGCAAGTAAATGAATATTTCAAGTTTGAACTGAATCAATCAAGAATAGATGAGTACATGTAATTTCGATTTTTTAGACGATCACTCCAGAGTAATATTAGAGGATCCGAACGGAGACGATTATATCAACGCCAATTTTATTCCGGTAAGTCATTTGTGTTAAAATATAGCATTCCCTATATAACGGTTAGATGTGCGTAATATCTGCAAACATTGCGTTTCTTAAAATGTAAGTGTAAGGCTTTTTATCTGGGTGTTGCAATACTGTGGCATCATCAATGTTCGTGAGGGATTGATGTTCGTTGATTTCGTGGGTACGGGTGACCCACGAACGTACATGTCCTCGAACATTTCTTAAACCAAATAGAGTTATCTCGCCTATAGTGACACCGTATTGCTTACACACGAAATTACGTCCCCACGTACCAGCAAAATTTTGCTTACCCACAAACAATGCCCCCACGAATTAAAATGATTCCACCGTATTTACTATAAAATAGTCATATAATTGTATGTATTTATACAGTGCTCAGATATATACACTAGTATTGTTCATCTTAAAATATTCATACAAATGTATACAGAAGTGTTATCCATGTAAATGTATTTATCTAACTGTACACACGATATAAGTAGGTATATTGCACATAAGTGTAGTTACCAGGGTTTATTCATGTATCTTGGTGTGTAGTTCAAGTCTTGTAGACAAGAAACTCATTTTACAAGTGGATGTATATTTCAGATATGCACTCCCGAAAGAACACATTTTCCAGAATATTATTGTTTTTTAGCTCACCTGAGTCGAAGGATCAAGTGAGCTTTTCTGATCACATTTTGTCCGGCGTCCGTCTGACTGTCTGTCTGTAAACTTTTCACATTTTCATCTTCTTCTCATGAACCACCAGGCCAATTTCAACCAAACTCGCCAAAAAGCATCCTTAGGTGTAGGGGATTCAAGTTTGTTCAAATGAAGGGCCATCTCCCTTTCAAAGGGGAGATAATCTTAAAAATAGGGTGGGGTGATTTAAAAATCTTCTTCTCAAGAACCACTGGGCCAGAAGAGCTGAAATTTACCTGAAAGCTTCCTGACATATTGCAGATTCAAGTTTGTTCAAATCATGACCCCCGGTGGTAGGATGGGGCTCCAAGGGGGATCAAAGTTTTAAATACAAATATATAGGGAAAACTCTAAAAATCTTCTTCTCAAGAACCACTAAGCCAGAAAAGCTGCGATTTACATGAAAGCTTCCTGACATAATGCAGATTCAAGTTTGTTCAAATCATGGGCCCCGGGGGTTGGATGGGGCCAAAATAGGGGATCAAAGTTTTACATACAAATATATAGGAAAAATCTTTTTCTCAAGAACCACTGAGTCAGAAAAGCTGATTTTTACATGAAAACTTTCTGACATAGTGCAGATTCAACTTTGTTCAAATCATGGCCCCCGGGGATAGGATGGGACCCCAAGGGGGGATCAAAGTTTTGCACACAAATATATAGGGGTAAACTTTAAAAATCTTCTTCTCAAGAACCATTAAGCCAGAAAACCTGAGATTTACATGAAAGCTTCCTGGCATAATGCAGATTCAAGTTTGTTCAAATCATGGGCCCCGGGGGTTGGATGGGGCCACAATAGGGAATCAAAGTTTTACATACAAATATAAAGGAAAAATCTTCTTCTCAAGAAACACTGAGCCAGAAAAGCTGATTTTTACAAGAAAACTTTCTGACATAGTGCAGATTCAAGTTTGTTCAAATCATGGCCCCCGGGGATGGGATGGGGCCCCAAGGGGGGATCAAAGTTTTACATACAAATATATAGGGAAAAACTTTTTAAAAAATCTTCTTCTCAAGAACCACTAAGCCAGAAAACCTGAGATTTACATGAAAGCTTCCTGACATAATGCAGATTCAAGTTTGTTCAAATCATGGGCCCCGGGGGTTGGATGGGGCCACAATAGGGAATCAAAGTTTTACATACAAATATATAGGAAAAATATTTTTCTCAATAACCACTGAGTCAGAAAAGCTGATATTTACAAGAAAACTTTCTGAAATAGTGCAGATTCAACTTTGTTCAAATCATGGCCCCTGGGGGGTAGGATGGGACCACAAGTAGGGGGGTCAAAGTTTTACATACAAATATAGGAAAAAGCTTTAAAAATCTTCTTCTCAAGAACCATTGGGCCAAAGAAGTTGACATTTACATGAAAGCTTTCTGACATAGTGTAGATTCAAGTTTGCAAAGGGTAGTTTGGGCCATAACAGGGACCAAGGTTTTGCATGCAAATATATATGGAAAGTCTTCAGATATGGGCCAAGGTGACTCAGGTGAGCGATGTGGCCCATGGGCCTCTTGTTTAAGAAATGCTATCACTGTATATCAAAAGTGTTCTATATTACCTTCTAACAATCCTCATTTTTCACTGTTAGTAGTTACGTGTAATTGTGGTATTTAAGTCTCAAGGACAGATGTAGTCTATGTATAAAAATTCCTATCTACTACCTTACCGTAGTGACTGTTATAATTATCATTACCCATCACCATTACATTACAATAACCGTTAATCGCCGCGGTGACCGAGTGGTTAGATCGTTCGCTCCCCATGCGGAAGGCCTGGGTTCAAATCCCGGCCGTGACAGACCTAAGTCGTTACAGATAGTGACAGTTCCATTGCCAAACGCTCGGTATCATGTGTGAATGTCACGGGTCCTCGGAGATGACATTATAAACGGACGCCCGTGTCACAGTAGGTGTGGCACGCTAAAGAACTCTCACTGTTCAATGGTCGTAAGTGCCGAGCATAGGCCAAAATTTGAAGACCTTCCTTAGTGACGTCTCCATATGAGTGAAGTATTCTCGAGCGTCTTTCAATCAATCAATCAATCAATAACCGTTGCCCCTTGAGGGTCCGCGTTAGAATGATTCATCAGTACTTCTTGCTTGTCGTAAGAGGCGACTAAATGGGGCGGTCCTTTGGATGACACCGCAAAAATCGAGGCCCTGATTCACAGCAGGTGTGGCACGATAAAGACCCCTTCCTGCTCAAATGTCGTAAGTGCCGAGCATATGCCTAAATTTTCCAGTCCTTCAACGGCAATGGTGACGTTTCCAAATGGCTGAAAAATATCCGATAGGGACGTTAAACAATAAAGAATCAATCAATCAAACAATAACCGTTATATATTATCATAATAATCAGTGTAAGTATTGGTAATGTGAAATGCATTTTCGCGTCGGCATCACATCATCTGCGGGCCTAAGCCTTTTTTCTAGAGTTTGACAACAATTAGTTTCCCGTTTGGGAAAAATCCCCATTTTCAGTGATCACTTAAACACCCATCTGACGGAAAATTAATCTTATGGTATGTTTGAAGCTAAATTGGATGCATTTCTACGAGTGCTATCTGAAGGAATAATAGTTTTATCTGTGATTGGCTGCAATGGTTATTAATTTTCAATATTATATTTCTCTATTTAGCTAAATGTCATGTTATATTGACCAATTAACATATCACAATAACGTAATGTACATTTCAATGGTGATTTCAAAATTACAAGAATTTCACATCAACTTCAGTAAAGAAGATTTGTAACATTTACAGAGAAGAGTTTTTGAGTTACATTGAAGGAAGTTCCATGTTATATTGTAGAATGTTTTAACTGTTCGTTATCTTCACCTTTTCCTTTTAGAGTTATTATGTTTTATGGTCATTATAATGATTTAGTTTGCAAATACAGCGTATCATTGGGTCAAATGCTGTCTAACCTGTTTCATATCGCTTGTTAGGCCGTTTCTGGCACACTGATTCTGACTACAAATTACTCTGCTTAGCTGATCAAGATAAAGGGCTCACGGCGGGTGTGACCAGTCAACAGGGGGTGCTTACTCCTCCTGGACACCTGATCCCACCTCTGGTGTATCCAGGGATCCGTGTTTGAACAACTCGCTATTTTGTATTGCTTATAGGAGTTTTGTGATTGATCACTGTTCGTTATCTGCGCCTTACATAGAAGAGATTTGTGTTACATTGTTCATTTTTTATGTTACATTGTAGAGTTCGTTCAGAGAGAGGGAATACATAGCATGTCAAGGTATGTATTGTTTGATCTCAATCTGCTGTACTATCGATATATACAGATTCCCATAAAAAAATAAGAATAAGTGTCATATAAACATTTATATCATTATTACTAAAATCCCGTTGTGAGATAACGACCATCAGTGTTTTGGCAAGAAACTTTACAACTGCGGGCCTAACATATCAGGAGGCCGAAAATATAGCCAAAGACCGTGTGACATGGAGGGATACCATAGCGGCACTGATGTGATAACAATCACTAACAGTATCCAAGAAGGAAGGAAGGAAGTGTTTTTGGCACCATAAAAGAATTTCTAAACAAAATATAACATCATGCAAGAGCGACTATAATTAAGAACCCATAAAATACACGTCGAGGAAAATTTAGAAATCAAATTACACACTACTGTGTGCTTGATGATTTTTTTCTGTGAGGTAATCTGACTTCAAAATAAGAGAAAAATGACACAAATTAAGTATTTCGTATTAGATCTAAATTGTTTCTGATCTCAACTTCAATCAACTGATCAAGGGGATTTGAATGTAATATGTAATTCCAATAATCAGGGCCCAAACCAACGACCGTTAAGGACTTCTGGCGCATGATATGGCAGGAACAGGTGACCACTGTTGTCATGCTGACGGGCATCACAGAGGGTCGAAAGGTATGAAGCGAAATTGATCTCACTTTCTTAGATTTCAAGGTTAGTAAGTAGTTTTAGTATCTAGTGTATCTTGGTATTTTCCCCATTATTTTACTATTTTATCTCTCAGTGACTGCAGTTTGAAATGAAAAGAAACCATTCAAATCATTTAGGTGGATTTTAAACATAAATTATATTAATATTTAAAACCAATTAATTTTATGTATCTTTATAAACAAAATACCTTATCAGTCCCTTTCCATTAACACCGGGTACCATATACCCCATTTAAATAAGATAGAGGTAGGTTTCATAGCAATATATGTATGTCTACACACAAGGGAAGTCAAGTAGGTCTGTGTGATACTTTATCAAATCTAATTTAAGTTTAATGTGTACATTTAATTTCACTTGACTAAGGTTGTAATTCATCCCCAGAGTCGTGTAAAGTCTATGATGAAATTATGCAATTTCCTAAAATATTTTCCAAACAAATTTCACTATGAAACAGCACTGAGAGGTAATAGGTATGTATCCTTTCTTATATATACATAAGGATATTATGCAACAAAAATGTGGGTAAGCTACACAGAAATATATCAATTTTACATAATACAGTTTTCATCATATTTAGTAGCGAAATGTAACTGTCAAGTTCACTGTGTTCTTACGGAAGCATATTAGGGCCGTAGCAGTATCTATTTTTTTTTAGTTTGTTACATGTATAAAAAATTAGTAATTTGTTGTAACAGATTACAAATTTGTCATAACAAATTACAAATTACAAATTTGTTATAACAAATTACTAATCTATTATAACAAATAAAGAATCTGTAATAATCAATTTGTTATAACAAATTACTAATCTGTTATAGCAAATTATTAATCTGTTATAACAAATTTAACAGATTATCAATATCAACGACAAAAAAGCTATGGCCCGGACAAACTTAGTAAGAGAAACGCAAGAAGATGACGAATTCACACTAAAACAATATGTCCCCTTTCTGAGAAGGGGAGGCATATTTATTTATAAATATTTTTAAAGAAAAAATGTGAAATACCACCTGTACAAAAACTTTTCAATCAAGAACATGCATGGTAAGCGGTAAATGTAGTACGGCCGAAAGCCGAAAGTCCCGGATAGCGATTTTTTTTTTCGAGATTTCTCTCTTAATGCTGTATGTAATAACACATAATGTGCAGAGGTTACTGTTTGTAACCTAGGTACATAACAAACATAAACTTTTTCTGAGAATTATTCTTCAAAAGTACCAAACCAGAGTTTTCACCTGCCAAAAAGCAGTAAATCCAGTACGTTTTATAAATGTCGGAACCCAAACACAGTCGAAGACACTGACCGATTTCCACAGCCCCCTTTGTAAATATTGGGTTTTAAGTAATCCTATTCATGCACAAAATATTGATTAAGACTACGATTTATGTTTCTATCATTATTTCCACAACACAGAATAATAAAACTCTGTATTTTGTAATCGTGATATTGTTTTAATCGGAACAAGTGTAGGTCCATTAGTTCGGTAAATTCGTACATAAACAGCGTACGCGTACATGTAAAACGATAGTTGAGGATGTCTGTCGATAATTAGTCATAATTATAACTTTAACCATTGATTCTGTTGTCCAGATCTGGCCACGCGAATGTTCCCCATTCACCCAGTCATGTTATTTTGAATAAAAATCTAAACTCCGAAAGTAAGGAAACTATACTCCCTAAAGTAAATAATGTAACCCCAAAAGTGTGCTTTTACAATATTTTGTCATTTTAATTAAGAAAGAAAAGGGAATTATGATAGTTTTTAGTCTTTAATCGTCTTGATGATGGAATGATAATATTAAAATTTGTCGTTTCTCTTCGATAAATTACATATAAATTATCTATGATTACTTTAAATCACACTTCGTATGCATTAGTAGTCTACACTACATCAAAATAATAATTGAATTTTAATTTTTTTTTTCAATTAATTCAATAACGAATATGCTTCAACAACCGAATATTAAAAAGAAGCACATTATTTATAGTGTATATATCAAAATGGATTGAAAAATTCATGCCAAGAAATCCCGTCCGGTCTGAATTCGTTGGCTTCAATAGGACCATATTGCCTCTTTTCGTAATGTGTTTGTATGTAGGAGTTATCGTTCATGTGGGACGGTATATATACTTCCGGTAAAGAGTATACAAAGCACCCAAATACAAACATTTACATTTTACGGTATGGATTCGCTTATTAATACATTACAGCCTAGCCATTATCTCCTAACACTGCCGTTGAATGCATGTAGATCACAGGTTTCCAAACATTGCAAATCCAAATATTTCCTCGAGTAAGTCATTTAAAATAGCAACAAACTCAAAGTTGCAAAACATGTGTGGGGCTCGGAGGTTGGTTCCATTCTAACAGATAAACACATCAGACATTAAAGATATAAAGAATTTGTATTCAGGTTGGCTCGGGAAATCGAATGCATTTCCTGAATCAGATCCACCCCTTATGATAACCTTCGATTTGCGGCGTAGAATTATTTTGCGTACAATATATATAAAAAAAAAAAAAAACGAAATTAAATAAACTGTAAAATCATAATTTGAAAAAAAAATCATAACATATTATCCTACTAGTAATCTTATTAAGGCAGACTTCTCCACTACCACCCCCCCCCCCCCCCCCCCCCCCCCCCCCCCCCCCCCCCTAAACATTGTACGCGGTATGAAGAAGTAAATACAACGGTCTTGACTTAAACACGCCAGTGTATGCATACAAACATAACAATTACCGATGGATCCAGGAAATTTTCAAAGGAAGTTGCAAACCAAGTTTCCCCCCCCCCCCCCCCCCCCCATCTTGTGATCTACCGAGAGTCTGCGTTTTAGCATTATCGACAATATTGAATCAGACTGAGTTCTAGTATAAAACGTACTAGATTTACCGCTTTTTGCTATCGGAAAACGCTGGTTCAATATCTTCTTTATATAATTCCCAGAAAAAGTTATATGATTCTTGTTTAATAGGTCACAGACAGTTATCAAAATAAGTTTGATGTCATTTTATCGACTATTAAAAGAGAAATCGTTCAAAAATCGTAATACCACCTTCACACTCACGGGTTTTTCTTACGAGTCCTTATGGATCTCCGACTCGTAGTTAATCACAAGCATTCGTAAATCACTCGTCGGAATCCGTTAATAACTCGTCACAACTCGCACACACTTGTAAGGATCCATAAAAGTAGGGGCAAATTTTTTGACATGTCAAAAAAAAAATTCACGATTGTCAACGGATTTCATTTTCCGTAAATAACTTGTAACAATCCGTAATTATCGTAAACTGGTCCCAAGAACACGTAAACTGCTCGTAAGAATCCGTAAAACACTCGTAATTTTTTTTTACGAATTTTTGCGGTTAGTTTACGATATGTTACGGATAGTTAATGAGTTGCCTACGGAATATCACGAATACCTAAGTGATATTTACGATTTCATTCACGTCGAGTTACAATCGCTTTACGGATTGTTCAGAGTCATTACTAGCACTTTACGTATAGACACGATTACTTTTCGAGTACATACTTAAACTTTACAATTAGGGAAAGGTATAAAAGACTCAAAATCTGACAGTTTCTTTCAGTTGTTATCAAGACATCAAAGAAGTTACACATCTTGCATACAATATACATACATGCTGTTATAAGTAATGTCAGTTGTCGAATGATGATACAAAGCAAATTGCGAACACTTTTGAGTCAAAAACGTAAACAGTCGTAACTAACTCCTAACTATTCGTAACAGCACGTTTTCAACACGTTAACAGGTCGTGATTTACACGTAAAAGCTAAGGTAAATCGTAAATGTCCGTAATATACTCGTACCAATCCCTAAAAAGCTCGTAAAATGTCGTAATTTGCTCGTATTTATCCGTGTTCACCCGGAACAAATCGTAAATGTGTGCCGTAAATGCATCGCAAGAACTCGTAATAAACCGTAAATGGCCCGTAAATACTCTTAAAACGTTCTGAAACAGCTCTTTAAAGTGTCTAAATCGCAACAATCCGTGTACTTTTACGAATTTGTGGAATACGTAAGGATGCGTAAGAAAGATCCGTGAGTATGAAGGTACCATTATTCGGGACTTTCGACCTTACTGCATTTACCGCTTTCCAACATACATGCATTTTCAAAATTGGTTTCCTGCAAACTGAAAGTTATGTGCTCAATATCAGATCTAGCACCATGTATTAGGAGGCTTTTTAAATTACAATTATTCACAGTATAACTAAAGTGGCAATAAAGCAAAACAAGAGATTCATGGGCCTTAAAGATGGCTTGAGTCCGAGCTAATCTACAAAACCTAAATATAATGTGAATAGAATTTACATTATATGTAGCTTAGATATGTAACCAGGAAAATTAGTATCGATTTCATAGCCTTTTGCAGTAGTGATACTTTTAATTAATCCTCAGGTTACCAATAAAGCATGTGGGTCTCTTGTTAAATTAATTCAATTTAAATAGCAATTTATTAACTTGAAATAACAAATTGATAATCTGTTATAACAAATTAGCAATTTGAAATAACAAATTAATAATTTGTTATAACAGATTAGTAATTTGTTATAACAAATTAATAATCTGTTATATCAGATTAGTAATTTGCTATAACAGATTAGTAATTTGTTATAACAAATCACTAATTTGCTATCACAAATTAATAATCTGTTATAACAAATTAATAATCTGTTATAACAAATTATTAATCTGTTATAACAAATTATCAAGATGTTATAACAAATTATTAATTTGTTATAATTTGTTACAAACTAAACAAAAAGATACTGCTGCGGCCCTAATATGCTTCCGTATGTTCTTGATGAGTCTTGATTTTCAAAACAATTATTTCGATACGATGAAGTATATATTTTGCAGATATCGCATCTTTTCTAAATCATATGGAAATTACGCTCATCTCAATACTTTTACATTTATTTTCTTCAATTACAGCGAAAATGTGAGCAGTATTGGCCCAATCGTGGAAGGACCATTATCTATGGTAAATTTGCCGTTACTAACACACAGGAGAAAGTGTATGCATGCTATACCATCAGAAGAATGGAAGTAAAAAATACCCAGGTATGTAACGGGCATGATTACTCGAGCAGATATATGTAGCTATATGTGTATTCATAGTTCAGTTGTGGGTCTAGAGAGGATCCAGAGGTACGGGGGTTGCAACTTCACTCGTGGCAGATTATTGAAATGAAAACGGTTATTATTATTTTTTGGGTCATTTTAGGGTATTCAACCCCCACTCCTATTTTTTTTGGGGGGGGGGGGGGGGGGGGGGGGGACTTGGTTTGCAACTTCCTTTGAAAATTTCCTGGATCCATCGGTAATTGTTATGTTTGTATGCATACACTGGCGTGTTTAAGTCAAGTCCGATAAGTTCCGATGCTAAATATTATTAAATGTTCTTGGACCTCGTGGTTTTCTTCATGAATATCATCAATATCCATTCGTAAGATATGGAAGACTCAGATAAGCAATTCTATCATTTACATACCGATGCTTTTTTCCAAGGGTATCGTAGTGATTTTTATCATATCATATTTGTGGTTGCTCAGTTTAGTCATTAAATAATTCCTTTAATATCATAAAATCAGTAAACTTCATTGATTTCGTTGGATCGTCTTACCGCCGCGGTGGCCGAGAGGTTAGAGCGTTCGCCAAATAAAAGAGAAAAAAAAAAAAAAAGAGCGTTCGCCCCGCATGCGGGAGGCCGGGGTTCGAATCCCGGCCGCGACAGACTTAAGTCGATAAAAAAACACACAGGTAGTGACAGTTCCATCGCCAAACGCTCGGCATCAGGTGTGAATGTCACGAGTCCTCGGAGATGACCTTAAAAAGGATGACATGTGTCACAGTAGATGTGGCACGCTAGAGAACCCTCACTGCTCAATGGCCGTAAGCGCTGATCATAGACCTAAAATTGAAGCCCTTCACCGGTCTTGGTGACGTCTCCATATGAGTGAAAAATTCTCGAGCGAGACGTTAAGCAAGATACAATCAATCAATCTAACCCACGAATTCACATCCTCCAAAAAAATTAACATCCAGAGAGAGTTATATTTCAACTATAGGACGAATCCCACAATGCAATATCTAAATTTATGGAAATAAATAATTTTCATAAAATGTTCTTTAAATTACAAATATTGTATAATGCATTGCATATGTGTAGGTTTTAATTCTTTTTCATACAGGGCAAAACTGCTCATCCTCGAGTGTTGAATCACTTTCATTTTACTGGCTGGCCTGACCACGGAGTTCCATCTACGTCACAGCTCCTCTCGTTTTATTTCAAAGTCAGGGATCAGATATTGACAGACAATACAAAGAAACCCCTAGTGGTTCACTGTAGGTATGTAAGATTTGTCGATCCTGAAGCAGGAACGTAGACACAGATTTCATCTCTGTTTAGTATTTACACGTGTTGGTTGTTGACAGATATTATACAATGAAAGAACTTGGTCTATTAAGGATTTCGTTACATTCGGATTGTCGTACTGAAGCACATACCTGCTTGTATATTTGTTTAATTACATTTTAAGATCTTTTAGTCTAAAACAACAAGTTTTTACAAGAATAACGCGAGCGTAACTGGATCCTTTGGTCACTATGTTCGATCTATTGGTAGTATTTTGTGACTATTATTTGAAGTTTGTTGACAGCTTGAAAAATAATCTCTGTTTTGTATTGTCAATCGAGTTGTTCGTCCATAGTAACGAACAAGTGTATGTCTTGTGATTCGTCACACTGATTTGGATAATGGATGCAACAACGGGAAGTTTCATGTTCATTCTATTTCAATGTAACATTTGAGTCCAAGGTTAAAACACATTCTTGTCTGTCTATCCATTTAGGTATATGTCTTGGACGTCTCGAGGCGTACCTCATTCGCTAGCTTGCGGCATTGGCATTTCGAAAAAGCACACCATGTGTTTCCCTTTCTTGATTTCTTATAAACGATGAGACATACAATATATGTCGTACACATGCGTGTCCTTGTGAAGTTTCTTATCTCCCCTGATTATCAGCAATTCTCCTTTGTTAGCTGACCTGTTTTTATATTCATATGAAGCAGAATTTATTCAAAAACTTCTACGTGAGAAGAAAAAATCTCTCGCTGTGACCTTCAATTCGACTTTTAGATATATCGATGACGTTTTGTCTATTAACAATGATAGCTTTCATTCATATGTCGATTTGATATATCCCTGTGAGCTCGAAATAAAGGACACCACAGAGTCGTCCACTTCTGCTGCATACTTAGATATTTTATTGAAAGTAGACATTAACGACAAACTGACAACTCAATTGTATGACAAACGGGATGATGTCAGCTTCTCCATCGTCAACTTCCCACATTTATGTAGCAATATTCCATTATAACCTGCATATGGTGTTTATATATCTCAACTGATTCGATATGCAAGAGCTTGTTTTGGGTATAGTCAGTTTTTAAATCGAGGTAAGCTACTGACAAACAAGTTGATGGTACAGGGATTTCAACAGTCTCGATTGAAGTCAGCATTTCGCAAATTCTATGGTCGTTATAACGATCTAGTTCGTCAATACAACCTCGCATTGGGTCAAATGCTGTCGTACGTTTTTCATACCGATTGTTAAGCCGTTCTTGGCACACTGATTTGACTGCGGATAACTCCGTTTACCTGATCAGGATATGGGGCTCACGGCGGGTGTGACCGGTCAACAGGGGATGCTTACTCCTCCTAGGCACCTGATCTCACCTCTGGTGTGTCCAGGGGTCCGTGTTTGTCTAACTATCTATTTTGTATTGCTTGTAGGAGTTATGAGATTGATCACTGTTCGTTATCTTCACCTTGCATAGTAATAAGAAGATATGGCGTAGATATGCATGTTTTTGATATCTGGAATTCATATAAAACCCCCACTCAATGGTTCTCTGTGAGTCCCAGTTTATTTTGCAGCTAACTTCATTTCTGATCCAAGAGATCCCAATAAACTAAAATGATGCCAATGCTCCAATATAGCCTCGTGCAGGTCTAATGATCTGTGTTAAACAGTGAATGAATACAACTGCTGAGACAATTCTTCTAAAATGTAAAATAGATCTGCTTTGGTTTGAAAATTATTTGTATTGCATGCAAGTTGTAGGATTAAACAAAAGCCTATCACTGCGTTCATTTATTCCTTAAAGGATTATTACAAGCCGTTATCCTAACGCCCAACTACAGGGGAACACAAATTCGTGAAGCTTATATTTCTGAATGGAATACCTTCAACAATATCCGAAAATCGTTTCTTTTTATCAAACGTATTAATCGTGTCGAATAGGACATGAATGATAAATATTACACATGAACAGGCTAATATAATGAATAGTGATCAGTTTAGAAATCCCACAATATATATAAAAACAAGAGAAGGGCCGAAATACTGTTCCCTAGACATAGCATGGGTGCAATTGGGTACTTAGGCAGAATAAGCATCTCTTGTTGACCGGTCACATCTGCCATGCGCTCCACATATTGATCAAGTAAAAACAGTAATGCGTACATATAGTCAAAATCTGTTTGACAAAAACAGCCTAACAATCAGTGTGAAACATGTCAAATAGTATTTAACATAGTGGTGATTTGTATTTGCAAATCATATCATTATAACAACCATACAATTTACGATTTGGAGATTTTAAACGAGACTGAATCAGCCTAAACGTTCAATAGAATATGTATCTCCATCACAAAAGAGTTGGTTTTGTTTTCAGAAACTACTTTAAAGCAATACATGATATGAACAGCAACTTATTTCGCACCAAAACATACATAGGACCAGCAGGTGAACAATATTCCTCATTATATCACTAATTTCTTCCCAAATATAAAAAACGAGTTATTTTACAGTGCTGGCGTCGGTAGGACTGGTACCTTTATAGCTATAGACGCCCAGGTACAATACGGCCTGAAGACGGGAACTGTCAATATCACCAAATACGTCAGCACCATGAGGAAGGAAAGGATGCATATGATCCAAACATCTGTATGTCATCAAAACAGATAGGCCTTCTTAATATATTTAACGACACTTGCTACAAAGTATTTTTTTAAATGATGAAAATCAAAAGTAATATATCTTGTATCATGAAAATTAATATGATTTATGATATGGAATATAATGTGTTCCCATTGATTTTTCAATTAGGTCTTAAACAGGGAGAAAATAACCATATAACGTTATTGGGAGGAGTAATATATTTCAACTTTTGAACAACAAATACAACTTACAAGATATGAAAAGCCTTCAAGATTTATCTACCTTCCCTGAGCTCAGTGTTTGTCAAACCTATTTTTTCTGATTTTGTTTATCTTGAAGGGTCAGTATATCACTGTCTATAAGTGTTTGAACGAATTCTTCAACTTCCCTCGCCACGAGGTCAAAGCAGATACATTGCCAAATCACATCAAAGAGAAACAAGCACTGCAGGAAGAGTACACGGTCAGTCGTCATATCTTAGCGGTGTTTCCTTAATGTAGAAGTGCATTCAGCTGGAATGTGAATTCCGTTAAAAGCTTTTTACAAGTATATGATTCTCTTTTCAGGAATTAACGAATTACATTCAACATCAAAGAGAGTATGAGACTGACAATGTTCCACATGGTAACATTTTATTATTATCATCACTTTCTGTAACCTTTAATACCCTTGTTATTGCGTCAATGAATATAAAAACCTGCTGCCTTTCGGAATAAAACATAACTATTTAAATATTGCTAATTTATTTATACCATTAATGCCTTTCGATAAGGCTTTATTCGTATGTACACAGAACAGGACAGGTTTTGATTGGCTGAAACCGAAGGCAGAGTTCAGCAGATACTACATCAGAATTGTATGGTTATGCGTATTATAAACCAATAAAATGATTGCTTTATTTAATTATTTGGTTTCATGTTTTTTTTTCATCCCATTTCATTTATTGCACTAATACACAGTGCCTACAGTTTCTTAATGACAATTGCATGCAAGGTGAATTGTATAAATTTTACTATGAAAACACTTGAAAAATAAATCCTATTGTTTTTAATGCATGAGGATGTAAATTGCTACGCTTCATTTCGGCATACTTCATAAAGCGTGTTGTGTGTTAAAACTTGTCTTTTTAATGTATTATTGTATTCACATTTGTCTTCCATTTCTGTTGGAATTTCCAGCCGTTATGACTGAGTACTATACTTATCAAAATTCATACGCACAGTATTCACAACTGGTGTTCATTCACGAGAAATTAACTTTTATTTCAATTTGTAGAGATATTAAAGGCAAATACATTTGGAAATTCAAATATTGTTTTAAACATCTACTGTAATTTTTTTTTACTGTTCAAAAATGTCATTCGAGAACTTTTTGTAATACAGTTTTACTGCAGATTCATATAGCAGCTAAATTCACAATTAGTCAATAATGAAATTAGTTCCGATAGACCTATCGGAATTGGTCTGTGATACACTCGAATATAAGTACACGTGCACCTCGGAAAAGCCTTATCGACATATCACAGATGACCAAAACATACCGTCTTTTATATTTCAGATAAGGAAAATCTGGATGGAGATTCCTTGATAGTTGCAGACTTTCCGGTGAGTTAATATAATGTACGAATTTTGCCTAATATAGATATAGTCATCTTGAATGTAGTGATTTATACTTAGATTGTTCTAACGTGCTATTTTGAATATATGTGGTAATTAGATGATTCTAACATGATATGTGTTGCGTCTGTGGTAATTAGATGATTCTAACATGATATGTGTTGCGTCTGTGGTAATTAGATGATTCTAACATGATATTATCAGTCTTCGTGATAAAAAGATGATTCTAACTTGCTAATGTTAGCCTTTGTGGTAATTAGATGATTCTAACCTATTAGTTTTAGTCTCCGTGGAAATTGTTCATGGGTCCGTGTTTCCCAACTATCTATGTTGTATTGTTTATAGGAGTTATGAGATTGATCACTGTTCGTTATCTCAACCTTTCATGATTGTTACATGCTATATTTAAGTCTCCATGGTTGGAAGAAGGCATTCTAGTGTCTCGTCATCCTATTCCGAAGGAATTAACACAGTTTATGTCTGTGTTAATGGATATCTCTCCATCCGTCATTGTTACTATAGATTCCTCGGATGAGCAGTCAACGGTAAGTATAAAAGATAAGAATTATAAAATAAAGAAATATAAAAAAAAAAAAACTAACAAAAAGAATAGCCCGTCATTCAGCATACATGTTCAGGAATAATGTGTTTCTTACAGAATTTTAAAGCATAATAATTATATGTAAGGTCATAAAAGCTGGAACAAAGACATATGTTGACAGATGGAGGTCGCTGGCTTTGTATTTTATTTGAACCTTCAAAATCGTTTCTTTACTACAAAAGGAATAATAATCGGCCAGTAACGTTCAATTCATTTACTTTTCATCATCTTAACATAATATATATATTTTCTTTTGAATGGTGACATATTTTACGCAATTCAAACAAGGACGATTCAAAATGGATACATATAAGAATGTAAGGGTTGTGAAATGGAACAGTATTGGGGTTTGCTATTAATTGTATGTTGATATCCTAGTGTGGACCGAAATGACTCGTGGGGATTACAGTTAAACTGGGTACTCAATATCGCTTGTTTGTCGTAAAAGGCGACTACATGGGGTGGTCCTTCGGATGAGACTGCAAAAACCAAGGACCCATGTCACAGCAGATGTGGCACGATCAAAATCCCTTACTGTTCAAAGGCTTTAAGCGTCGAACATAGGCCTAACTTTTGTGGCTTTCAACTGACAATGCTAACGTCTCTATATGAGTAGACAATTCGATCTCGATCGAGCGGGACGTTTAAAAATATGCAAAAGTTATGGATCAGAACAAACCCTTAATATAACCCAGCAGGATGTACTTACAAGAGGCAATTAAACAATTAAAAACATCTATTTACAATTAATAATTAACAGAAAATTGGAACAATAGCAAGATAATAACTATAAATGTGATAAATAGAACAATATCTCCGAAACAGCATCTACACACACACACAAATATTACTTCCAAAATCGTAGTTCCCAGCATAAAAATCCAAATGAACTGAAAGTGTCTAACCAGAGTTTGTTGTTTTTTTTATCAAAAGAAGTTCAGTGTATATATAATAGGAATGAATGTTCCGGTACAAACTTCAAAGGAAATGTTGCAACCATTACGTAATATTTCTACTAAAAATAATACGGATTCTAGAACAGGTTTCAATGAAATAAACATCACTTTTTAGAACTATCCAGTTCAATCAAGTGCACAACACAACCAACCAACCAAAATGACTAATTCTACAAAGTTCATATACCGTTTGTTCTTATTAATTATCTCAATTAATAGATTGGCTGATAAATAAGTTGATGTTGTAGGGGTTTGGTCTCTCATGCAAAAGTCAGCAATTTAGAAACTCTAAGCTCATTATAATGACCTAATTTGCATAAATACCATGTCACAAGGCCGAGTGTTGTCGGCTTTGTTTCATACCAATTGTTGGGACGTTCTTTACATGTACTTAATTAGACTACTTATTACTTTGTTTACCTGAACAATATATAGGGCCCACGTCTGTTGTAACCAATCAACAGAGGGAATATGAACTCATCTTAAGCACCTGGTCCCACCTCTGGTGTGTGGGTGTGTGTGGAGGGGATTTTGTTTGCCATACCCAGTGTTGTACTCTTTATAGGATTGTCGAGATTGACCACTGCTTGTTTTGTTAATTTCATATTCTCTGAGAGTAAGTGTAATGCATGGATGGACTCACACGTATGTCAGAACACTCGTTTAGAACATTTATCCTAATCTGACATTTAAATGCATTACAAATTAACGGGAGGTCAAAGTATACTTCATACAATTCTGATCACTATACTTTACACATTGACGTGTTGTATTTGATATAAGCACAGTCTGTAAATGTGAATGCATAATAAATAACTAAACAGCAATATCTTATGCTGGCCTCTCTTCATGAGTGACAAAAACTAGAATGGGGCATAGAATAACAAATATATAAACAATAAGTAATGATGCTAATGTTCTTTTTTAAAGACTGAGCAATGGATCCCGGAAGGACAAAATATTGTGATCGGTAGATATGTGGTGAAGAAGGCTAAAAGCAGAGTGGACAGTGTGGGGAGGAAGATTTCTACTACAGGGATTGCAATACAGGTACAGACACGTGATTGGTCACTGAACGCATCACTTAATTTATCAAATTGAATTACTTGACTTAAATAAAGTTTATTAAGGTATATTGTGGGTATAAAGACCTGAGAAAGGGTAACAATATCTCAAAACAGATTCGAAAACCAACAAACAAAATCCTGAAACAGCGGTATAATAGGGATATAACCGAATAATTAACATAATTTCAGGAGACAAAAAAACTATACTCTTCATATTATACATATTTGTTTCGCTGTTTCAAATATTTCTTTTTCTGCACCAATGATATTTACCATTATGACATATGTTATACATAATATAATGTATATTCAGAGCACATATATTCTAGATGCTTATTTCGACTGTGCATTCAGCATTATATTATAAACGTGTAATGTGCTATCTCAACAAAAGCATCCTTTCTGAATTTCCTATATAAATCAGTGCGCTTTTGATATGTATAGCATGGTAATGATGAAGAATTGGAAGTCCGAATCATCCAGCCTATGATATCAGACGAATCCGTCTACTCCAACACGTCACAACTACCGGATATCATAGATGCCATTACAAGCATGGCATTAGACAGAGAGAAACCTATCATGATAATTCACAGGTTTGGTTTCATTGTATTTAAGAATTCCTGATCGTGGTACTGTAATATGTCAATCAATGATTAAATTCAATTATGTATATGTGTAGCTTAATTAAGGAGCCCTAGAAAGGTCCCATTTGCACCAAAATAGACTCATACAATTTTCATATTGATATCAATTAAATCTACATATATCACACATAACACACAGACTCTTGTGAGGTAGTCAAAGTTTATTTCAAAATGAGACCTAGATAAAAATGAAAAATATTTGATCAGGGTCATAAATGCAAGTTACTAAACCAAAAACGTTGTACAGATTTGAGCAGATATAAGGTTTTAGAAGAACAATATAATTCGTTGTCTTTTTGTTTAACATACATTTTGCATTTGAAAACACGCAGCATATTATGTTTGCCATGCACCATGTTTTATAACACAGTTACACCTGATGCTGGTTTGCAAAATATGGAAGTTTCGAAGAAAGGCTGTATTTTTTGTATAGTGACATATGCTTCAATTTTTTTTTTATTTTCGGGTAAACATGATACAATTCGGAAATGTCATTACCTGTGTGACCTTCCTGTAAACTTAGAATGTGCCATATGATCAAATAATATCTATTTGAGATAAAATGTACATCACCTGGATTTCTAAGTAACAATCTACAGGTTTGACCATGATGACTAATCAGGGGGTGGGAAGTTTGTCCGTAACCTACCTTTCTCTTTCTACAAAATCTTTCTGTAGTATAATTTCATTTGGCTCTAATTCTGAACACACTTAAATCTGCATAAATAACAGTCGTATAAATTATCGTCATGGTACAATATACAAAATAAGTTACAAATATCACTAAGGAATCATGAATTTGTTATGTACATGCAATACCATGTATTCTTGCATCAATCAAATGAAAATCAATATATCAAATTATCAATGAGTAGATACTTTAACACATGCAACACTGTTCGTTATCTTCATTTTCCCGACCACCATTGCCCATTGACAATACCTGTGACGAAGTGAATATAATAATTATGATTTTAAACTACAGTTGGGCGATCTATATTTCAGGGAGCACAGTCCTGAAGTGATGATGACGGTACTCATTCTGAATTGTCTGTATCAGCTGATGTACGACGGGGAGACAGATGTGTGCTTCCTCGCCAGATATCTATTGAGTTTACAGTCATCCCCAATGCTGACATTTGTAAGTACTTCAGATATTTTCTTAGGGGTTCAAGGTTTATTTCCAACTAGACAAATATGTTTAGTTTTGATTCATGATAAAAACATAAGTAAAATAATTGTATTTCCTGTATAAGTCGTGTTTTTATTTTAACGAAGATTGAATTTGTGTTTCGCATCATATTACACAATTTTATTACATTTTCAACAGTGAAATACTACAATTTATTCATTGATGTTCACAGTGTGAAAATAACATCTGATTGTAACGTTAAGATGTGTATTACTAAATATCCTTTAAAATTTGAAATGAACGTTTTGTAAAACCAAACAAAGAAAATAATTATAATAAACAGAAAAGTTCATGCTCTGTAGTTGGATATGAAAGTTATTTCACTTGTAAGACAGGAATTTTCGTTAATCTTCACGAGTGAAAATATTACAAAAATCCAGTCTGTCCTCTATAACATCAACTATTTTCGATTGAAATACTGTATATCGAGTAATTTTGAAGAATGTGAAACATTTGCTTTATTTATTGAACTACAAAAATAGATTTCAAGAGAGAGAACTTGCACTAGATACATCATCCTTATTCTGGTGTTTTTAAGACATGTGACCTTCTACTCCTTTTTGTTTTCTCTATGGTTTTTAAGATTCATTATCTTCACTTTTTCTCATCTATTAAAGTTAAAACATGTATTTGCAGAAAATGTACGAGGATTGCTATCAAATCCTGAATCGATTTTCAACGAAAACCATGAAGCCGGAAACAACACAGAGAGAAGAAAATATTTATGCAAACTAAAATGCTTGATGATGCTGACTTTTCATCCCTTAAGAAAACGTCGGCAGCGATTTTTATATTGCATCGGTGATGGATTGCTTCATGATGCGTTACTGTGTTAACATTTTATATTGTGTTCGACATAGCTAGGACAGTGACAAAGTCTGTGTGTTTGCTTATCTAAAATTATCCACATCTTGTGTCCCTTAACGAATCCAATTCTTATATATCTTCAATATTGTGCAAGAAGCGATCACAATTTACATGGGGAACTAGGTTTATTTATGTATAACTTCACGAGACTTGGGAAAAAGTGTTTAATTGTATAACCAATGAAAATCAATATCCATACCCAAATCCACCTTGTATCAATCGGTGGGTATGCTGTTACATGTATATGTACGTTTCTTGTATTTAACTGCAATACGTTTATAAATCAAATCCATGGTGTTAGTAATTGTACATTATTTATATAAAAGTTTAATTCAACATATTAACAAGGCTTTTTGACAATATAGACAGCTGTTTGTTCAATAAAATAAAACACGGAAATATCCATTTTTGTGTTTATGGTAAAGATGATAGAGTTCCTCTTTGACAACATAAATGCAGTGTTTGTTGATTATGTCTTGTAACAGTCTGTTTTATATTTGTATGATGCAGAATCTATTCAACTGATTCTACATGAGAATGTCGTGCTGTGACTTTCAAATCCACATTTAGATAGGTTTTGTTGTGTGAAAATACCCTTGTAACCTATTCATCATATGTATGCAACAGTGGTATATCTGTGAAGTGAAAATTTAATAGAATCTTATTTTTAAAAAACGTTTTAACTATATTAACAATACTCACTTTCATTTACGTTTTGATTGGATATGTCCCAATGAACTTGATATTAGGCATCACGGACTATTTCACATCTTTTGCATACATTGATATTTTATCGAATACCAGTTGGTGTTAACAGCAAATTAACAACATATGTTTATGATATACAGGATGACTTTGGTTTTTTATTGTCAATTTTCCAGTTTTATGTAGCAACATTCAAATGGTGTTATATGTCTCTCAAATGATTCGATACGAGATATAAGAATCTGATTTACAAATACAAACATACAAAAACGGAAAACGGAAATATTCATATCTAGTGATCAGTCATTTAAAAACTTGCTTTGTTAAACACCACTCTGATTCCACGCACAAGTACTATGAAGTTGAAATAAAAAATATGGTAGAGTTCCTCATTAACAACATCTTTGTGGTCTTTGGTGATCAGGTTTTCCAACAGTCTGTTGGAATTCCCATGGGCACGAATTGTGCTCCTTTGTTAGCTGACTTGTTTCTATATTCATATGAAGCAGAATTTATTCAAAAACTTCTACGCGAGAAGAAAAAAAATATCTCGTTGTGGCCTTCAATTCGACATTTAGATATATCGATGACGTTTTGTCTATTAACAATAATAGCTTTCATTCATATGTCGATTTGATATATCACTGTGAGCTCGAAATAAAGGACATCACAGAGTCATCCACTTCTGCTTCATACTTAGATATTTTATTGAAAGTAGACATTAACGACAAACTGACAACTCAACTGTATGACAAACAGGATGATTTCAGCTTCTCCATCGTCAATTTCCCATATTTATGTAGCAGTATTCCATTATCACCTGCATATGGTGTTTATATATCTCAACTTATTCGATATGCAAGAGCTTGTTCTGCGTATAGTCAGTTTTTAAATCGAGGTACGCTACTGACAAACAAGTTGATGATACAGGGGTTTCAACAGTCTCGATTGAAGTCAGCATTTCGCAAGTTCTATGGTCGTTATAACGATCTAGTTCGTCAGTACAACATCGCATTGGGTCAAATGCTGTCTGACATGTTTCATACCGATTGTTAAGCCGTTCTTGGCACACTGATTTTGACTGCGGATAACTCCGTTTACCTGATCAGGATATAGGGCTCATGGCGGGTGTGACCGATCAACAGGGAATGCTTACTCCTCCTAGGCACCTGATCCCACCTCTGGTGTGTCCAGGGGTCCATGTTTGCCCAACTATCTTGTTTGTATTGCTTGTAGGAGTTATAAAATTGATCACTGTTCGTTATTTTCACCTTGCATTCATCATAATTCAACGTATTAAATTCTGCCCGACATGTGTCATACCACCTATGCCGTTCTGTTCTTACTGATTTTGATTATGGGGGAATGCCCTTCAATGAATTTTTGTAGAAATTCAGAAAAACAATACGTGTGAACGCAGTAGGTAAACACCAAGATGCATTGTGGGCGATACTGCACTGGAAGCCAATGCAGCTGCGTTAAGACTGGGGACAATTATATGTCTCGTTGTCCTTGACACAAGCCTGACTGCAGTGTTCTGTACCTTCTATAAGCCGTTCAAGGTAGTATTGTTGATTCCAAATTGAAGGTGAAGATAACGAACAGTAATCAATCTTACAACACCTATAAGCAATATAAAATAGAGCGTTGGACAAACACCGAACCCTGAGTGGACACCCCAAAGGTGGGATCAGGTGTCTAAATATCAAGTTTTGATGTAATGAGTGGGTTGACAAGAGTCTTGCACGCTTCAGTATTTATGAATTGGCAAATTCCACCGATATTGCTAATACGAAAATGTACCAGGAATCGAACCACAGACATCCTGGTTGTGGCATTCAGTGACAACAAACCTTGGATATCCTGGAGGCGGTACTTGTACTTAGTGAAAACGAATAATCCTATTACGTTACATGAATACATTTTTAACATAACATACAAATGAAATAAGCGTTTCATTGATTTCTCATTCTAAAAGACATTAACAATTTTTTATCATATAGGTAAAAAGTATTATGCAAAATCCTTCAGGAAACTCGTACTGTTGCATGACTCGTACGGACTGGTTTTCTTTTTCAATTGACACGTTGCATCGGAAGCGTCTTCACTGGTGTTATGAGAATCAGGGAACACATTTTGATCGATTGTGTTATGAAAAACATGCGTCAGCTCTACTTTTTCCAGCGTGTCGGTCCTACCATTTCCACTGTCGGAACTCTTCCCATGTATATGTTTGTTGATCCCGTACTCATTTAGAAAGGTTCTGTCGTTTGCATCTTCGTAAGGTCGCCTCTTAGGTTTGATTTTAAACTCTGGTACCGGATCCAGATTACCATCGGAAGTGTCGTCACTGAAGTTACGATACCCATCCAACAAATTTTGATCGTTGGTGTTAGGATACATAGCCAGCAGTTCTACTTTTTCCAACGTGTTGGCCCTACCAATTCTACCGTCGACACTTTTCCTACGTATATGTTCGTTGATCTCGTACTCATTTAGAAAGGTTCTGTCGTTCGCATCTTCGTAAGGTCGCCTCCTATGTTTGGTTTCAAACTCTGATGCCGGATTCACGTAAACATTGGGATCATGAAAACCTATCGGCAAAACGTTTTCATATCCATGAATATTTTCTCTTGGTGTGGCGTCACCATTTATGTATTCGCCTCTTGCTTTGTGGAAGCAACTAGAAACAATAACATTAACTCAATAAATACATATTTACCGTAAGTGTAGTTTTACAGTAGATTGAAAACTTCAGAATGTTAACATTCTAAGTTTCATTTATCACAAGTTAATTTCAAAACAATGAATCTGTGTTTAGTGACATGCATATAGAAATGGAAATGTCAATAAACAGATATGATGTGGATAGCACTCCTTTATTTAGATATCAAAAATAGATAAATTCAACATGGATCTATATTACATCGAAAACACGATTTATTCATTCATGATGTTGTGTTGTATTGTAAATTATGTAAGAAGAATAGTTATGATTTCTACATTGATCGAGATTCAAGGAAGATAAAACTGAATAAAATCAGATAGGAATAATTACGCTTGTTGTTGTTTTTTGTTGTTGTTTTTTTAAATATGCTTTCATGACCTTTAGCACTTTTAAATATCTACTTTTCGTTTATTTTATAAAGCTCTTACAGATAAGGAAATGTTAATTCCATTATGTTGCAACACAGCAAAAGCGACTCAAATCAATTGTTAAATTAAATGAATGAACATGTAAGTCGTGATGAAAAAAAAAGTAGCAACACTTTCTTTTGAAAATGTATATGATGTGCACTATAAATCGTAGACTTATTTTTCCTTTCCAAAGACTGAATCATAACAAAAACGACAATGATTTGCATGAACATTACTCATTTCATAATTACATGCACCATCACAATGTTTTTGTATGTCGTTTTACCTTCCCCTTTTATAGATGGAAATGACAAATAAACTTTTCAACGGACCCGATTCTATTTACGAGCTAGAAAACCTACATATAAGGAATTACTGATTATATTGAGACAATATGAACGCCTTATAAAGAAGTAAACCCACTAAAGCTACACCACTCCCTACGAACCATTAAATATGCATCACAATACACTTTAATCGATGAAAGGCGAAGATAACGAGCCGTGATCAATTTAAAAAATCTCACAAGGAATGCAAATTAAAGATTTACGCAAACATGGATCCCTGGACACGACAGCGGTGGGATCAGTTGCCTAGGATTAGTAAGCATCCCCTGTCAACCGATCACACTTGCAGTGAGGCCTATGCATTACTCAGTTTACCTGATGAAGATATTGACTATTGGATATACCAGAAGTGGGATCAGGTAAGCATCTCCTGTCAACCGGTCAGACCAGCCGTGACATCACGGCTGGTATGACCGTTGACTGGAGATGCTTACCTGACCCCACTTCTGGTATATACAATAGCCCGTATTTGCCTAACTCTCTCATTTTCATCACCTGTGTGAGTTATGGAAGGAGGGTGTACATTAATGGAAAATGATGACACCTTAGTAAGTAAATGGATGTTTTACATAGAACAGATTAAAATTAAATTTGAGAGACAACAAAAACATATCCCGTAATTATCTGATGTAGTTATCTCTGTTATTTGATGAATAAAGGAAATATCAATAAAATAAGACAACGTATTTATCTTTCTACACCCAATGGCAAAGTCAAGCATCCGAATGAAAGAGCGTGCATTGATATAATTAGTTACACAATTAGTTAGTGACCTGATACGGAAAAATACATGGTGTGAAAAGAAAACCTGTATCGGTCGAGGCGAAGCCGAGCACGATACAGGTTTTCTTTTCACACCATGTATTTTTCCGTATCAGATCACTAACTAACTGTGTAACGAATTTATCACGTGGAAAACCTCTAACTGTATATGTGGGGTCTATAACATACAACTTAGTCAAATGTCTTTCCTTTTGACACGGCTGCAAGTCGAACCCGACGATAGAAAAAAATTACTCGCCCAATAGGGATTTTACTCACATGATACGGGTTTTTTTTTTTCATGGAGTCATGTGACCAAGATCTGACCAATTAGATTTCAACAATGTTGTCTGAGGCGTGATAAATCCATGTATTGATCTGTGAAAAGCGGCCAAATTAATGACAAAATTATAGAAGTAAACGGAATAATCAATATACATCAAAACGTTGATATGCATGTGGCAAGAACAGTTTCCCGATGATGTGCTCATGTTTGCTAATGCTCCGAGAAGTAGAAGACCACTATTATTTCATACAAATACGTGCCCCTGTATTCATGATGTCATTACGATGAAAAATCGTGTCTGTGTGTAATATTTGAATATATTTTCACTCAAAAAAGTAAATTGTATTCTTGTATAATTCAGCCATAGTTAAGGGGATGTGAGAAGTGTATGAAGTGCGCAGGTTACTACATCAAGAAATAAAGGGTACTCATGATCACAGCGTTACAGAATCTCCACTCTGGTCCGGCGTCCAGTAGGGACGTGCGATTTGTGTTAATGCAAAGTATGATAAGGAAAGTTTTGTATTTTTCCATTCTAACGGTATGTATCAAAATATCACTTCATTTAATTGTCACAGTCGTTATATACTCACCGTTTACAATTTAAGATGTTTCTTCTTCTGGCATAGTATATTGACATCAGAACAAGAAAGTGGACAAGCACAACCACAAGCACGATGATTCCTGCAATGAGCCCACCTTTGCCGTCTTCTCTTTTCTCTATTCCTACGACATAAAAATTGATTCATGAAACTACAGCACCGAAATATAGTATCTATAGTGAAATGTATGCATAGAATAACTTATTTTAAGTTGAATTTTTAATACTTCCTTCTATATGAAATTTGAAAACTGATTTCCATTTTAAGTTGTAATGAACATTTGAATCCTACGCCTGTCTCTGTATATATATTAATTGACTCTGTATTGCTTCCTATCCACTATAATTGTTATTTTCATGAAAATGAATTATAACGAACGTCCTTGCTCCTTTATGGGAAATGGACATACAAGGTTGACCACTTGAACATGTGTCGTGTTGACATCCGGTTCAGATTATAGAAATCTTTCTATTTTTCTAAGATTTTATCAAAGTTTATCTTTATCTATTTTACATTTTATATAAGGGCTTTCCGTCGAGTCGGATATTGGCACTGAGGAGTAAATGATGTTAGAGGAAACCAGAATACCAAGATGACGTAGTCGTGTTAGTGTAGGTGACTACAAGGTCCTACCTAATCAAACTCATGTTACATCATAAGATGCTATGATATATAAACTTTAACCCCCAACACCACTCTTTATAATCACTAAACTAAGTCCACTATACTTCATGATATTCTCCGCTATACAATCATTTCTTTCAATACAGAGGTGATATCTTATCAGGCAATTAAAGAACCCAAATCTTTGTTTTAAATTCTAATTTTGGGTTTCCATTCCACACAATTCCAGTGTGATTTATGCACACTTATTTGTCTTCAGTTAAATACATTTGGTTGAGATTAAATTGCTTCTGAAGAGCTGAACTTACTAGATGTTCCTCTGATAAGTAATGTTCTAGCTATATGGCTCACAGTGGCTGTGACTGGTCGACAGGGGATACTTAGTCCTCCTAGGCACCTGATCCCACCCCTGGTGTGTCCAGGGCCCCGTGTTTGCCCAACTATCTCATTTGTATTGCTTATAGGAGTTATGAGATTGATCACTGTTCGTTATCTTCACCTTTCATATTAATATTCGCATTGTATAGGTACTTTTGAGTGACATTACACATTTAGAATAGCAAGAAATGTTTGATTCTATAATTTACTTTAACTGACCTTCAATAACTTTGATATGGAGGATTCCTAATTCGTAATTTGTTTTCTAGAATTACCTGTTGACGCGGACGTGTTTTCTAAAATGTTTTCAGTAAAAAGCAACAACGGTGTAGTACTGTTGCCGTCTGCTGGAATTGAAACGTTGCTGTCCGCTGGATATGTAAGGTTGCTGTTGACTGGAATGGTAATGCTGCTGTCTGTTGGAGGTGAAATGTTGCTGTCTGTTGGATATGTAAGATTGCTGTCCCTTACATCTTCACTAAATTTGACAATATCAGTCGTCCCATTGGTAAAAGTGTTGATCGATGATGTGTTTGAGAGGTTCTCGCCTTCATCAGCATCCGTCCAGTTTGTGAACAATCTACATTCATATTGTATATGCACATACACCAGTAATTAATTAATAGGCTGGGTGATTAATTCATAATTTAATGCAGCGCACTCTAGGAATACTGAAATATTGTCCGATCAGACATTGCTTCCTCAATATCTTAATACCCCTTTGTTTGAGAGATAACAAGGTACATTGACTATTAATTTTAAATCCACAGGACCAGCAGGCAAGGGTTAAACTGAACATAGTAACATGATATTATTGCTTACATAATATCTCGAGAATGATTATTCCTGTACATAGTAGAACATTATAGGTAAGGCAATAGCAGACCCCTAGATATACCAGAAGTGGGATCAAGTACTTAGGAGAAGAAAACATCCCATATTGACCGTTCACCTTGAGCTTTTTATCTTGATCAGGAAGCCAAATCCAGTATGTCAAGAACTGCTTGATATGCAATTTGTATGAAACACATCAGACATTATTAATGAATATTTCTCAATTTCAGTACTCCCCTACTCTTACCCTATCTTGATCCTTCGTCAAAATTACATATAATATATTAAGAATGAGTCCTTTTCTTGACAACACCATACTTGGTATACTAGTTTAACTTAAGAAGTTAATAACCCCAATTTTAATTTGAGGTCAGATCACAATGTCAAGGTCACCTTAAAGTGGACACAGGAAGATATTTCCGCTCAATATGTGAAGAAATTTCTCCTTCACAATAATCAAAGTTGATACACTAGTATATCCTAAATGGTAGATGATACCCATTGGTTTTAAAGACACAATAGTGCAAGATCATGATTAAAATCAGTTGATATTTGGAAATATTTGCTGAGAATCTTGAGAGATCAGACTTAGCATTGTACTTCCCCTTACTAGTAGATAATCCACATTTTAGAAATTATCTAAATTCAAAGTTGATCCTTTTAAAAATTGCCACACAGGGACATGCATGCATAAGTTTCTTAAATAGTTTTACTGATTGATAGATACATAAACTTTACAGAAACAGAGGTTTAATTTTGGTTCTTTTTGTACATACAACAGTGTTGAATCTGTCTCTATCTAATCACAGTACCAGCCAGACCCAACCTGACAGAAAGCAGTCCCAGAGCAGTCACGGGAACTGCTTTATGGGACTGCTCTGGAACTGCTGAGCAGTCCCGCAGCAGTCCCAGTAAACAAACCGAAAAACAGTCCCAGCGGTCCCAGCAGTCCCAGTAGGCGGGTTTAAATAACTAGTGGGAGGATCTAAGTCGACAGTGAGATTATCAATAAACATTGTCGATAATCGCTGGAGCGCGTCGATATGGCAGTCGAAATCGAAGATAAATGACTTACAATGTAATGTAAAGAACAGCAATAAATTATACATGAAAACAGCACAAGTTCAAAATACTTGTGTGACACGTTTTTCATGAATTGATAACAAAATGATAGTTTATGAATACGAGTGAAAAAAACATGCAGAGTTTATAAGTCTGATAACCACAATTTCACAACGTAAAATCAACTGACGTCCATGTTCTGTCAGGCAATTTTGTTGTTGTTATTCATTATGTATTGTTTTAATATTTCATACATGTATAGTGTATCTTGGGTTCTGAAAATTATGTAGTATAATTAAATATATTTCTTGACTGAGTTATTGAAATGAATTTTTAAAGTCGCCTAAATGATTAATTCACTTATCGTCTATATTAAAATAGCAAAAACTGCTTTCCACTTATGTGTGTGTGTATTTTTGATTTGTAAATGATTGGCTAGATTTGGACTACTTATTGCCAGCATTGTAAAATTGTTTAATTTCACTCCAACATTTAGACAGATTTAAATAATTATGAAGATTCCAATCAAAGTGTATATGCACATGTTGTTTTAACCTGAAATCGAAGGTAAAGTGTTTGTAAGGTGCTTGTTCCCGAATAGACGTGTTCAGAGCGTTACCGACGATATTTAACAATAATTACTCTTTTGCTACTCATGATCGCCCTGTTTTGACACATGTAAACACACAGCGGCATCCCGTGTCTCCCGTCTCCATGGATACAGTTTACCTGAGTAGCTTCCCCCTTCAGATCAAAGCTTCCGACCCCACAACACTTCTCCCCTCACGAATCATCTATAAACTCGTCTATCTAATAAATGGTTCAATGGGTTTCATTTTTCGAATGTAATTGACCAATTAAAATTAATAAAGCAGATTCTAATTTAATCCGAAAAGAGTGATTTCTCATTCTGGGTTAGGAAATCCAACACGGAAGATGTCACAAAGACCAAAGCCGGCGCTGACAGATAAATGTGTTTGTTTGTTTATTTTTACATGGAAATATCACTGAAGTACACATGATTTAGTGGGAAAAGAAGAAGGAGTAAATTATTCACTTTCATGTAAAATCTGCTTCCTTAAAAAAGTATGCGCCGCCGAATGTAGGAAGATGTTCTTGTTATTCTATTTCCATCCACTATTTTCTCAAGTTCTCTATTGAAAGTGCGTCAGTAAGCGGGAAAAACCTACTGAAGTCATTTGTGTATATTCTGAATACAGGGTGGGTGGGTGGGTGGGCTTTCTTGTCAATCTCAACATAACGTGATTCATTTACGCTTGCCTGAACAAAGCAGTCCCAGGAATTAGTCCCGGGACTGATGGGACAGCTGAGACTGCTGGGACTGCTTTCTAAAGCAGTCCCAGGGCAGTCTCACAGCAGTCCCAAGATAGTCCTAGAGCACCTTTTGCGAGAGTAGTCCCCAGTACTGTTTTCTGGGACTGCTTGGGTGTCAGACTGGGTATGGTTGGTACAGTGAAGTGTTTTATAAGGCTGCATGGCAGTCTGGGTGGTTGATTCGATGTTAGCATTCATACCTTTTGTTATAGTTCAATGATGGATCAGAAAGAACGGTTTTAATATCAGTTGCTATGGTTTGGTGTTCTAGATCTTCAACTACAAAAATAAAAGTGGATGCTTGATTCTTTCCCCCAAATCATTCATATATGTGATTTTTTAAATAGAAATATCATACCGCTTTATCATTATTGATTTTCGTTAGTTAGAAAATTACCCAAAGATATTGATTTTTTTAAAATACTGTACCACTTATAGATATTGATTCCCTCTGTTTAAAGTTCATTCTGTTAGTAAGTTCACAAGTGAAAACGCCTTCATCTTCTGTAGTGATACCTGTTGTTCAAAAGTTATATATCAAGAAAATTAATGTATGTGAAAGGTGAAGATAACTAACAGTGATCAATCTCATACCTCCTATAAGCAATACAATATAGATAGTTGGGCAAACACGGACCCTGGACACACCAGAGGTGGGATCAGGTGCCTAGAAGCAGTAAGCATTCGTTGTCGACGGGTAACACCAGCCGTGAGCTCTATATCCTGATCAGGTAAACGGAGTTATCCGTAGTCAAAATCAGTGTGTCAACAATGGCCTACAAATCGGTATGAAACACGGCAGACAGCATTTGACCCAATGATAGCTTGTATTGATGAACTAACCATAGCATTTGTGAAATGCTGACTTCAATCGAAACTCTTAAAATCCCTGTACCGTCAATGAATGAATTCATTTTTGAACATCAATTAAATGTGAAAAGAATATGATACAGGTTTAGTTTCGTTAACTATGATTTAATGATAGAAAATAGAAAGTATTATGGGGTATACATGAGTAACGCTAATCAGGCTAGCTGGGTACCATTGTGAACAATTTCATAGAAATAGGTTACATCATGTGTGGCACTATGTTACGTTTTAGTAGTTGGGTCAGTGATGGCAAGGATAAAACATTCAAAGGTTCGATAGGAATGGAGGGTAGGCACCCCATCCCCTGTTGGGACCAAAGTTGCAGTTTGTGTCACAAATATTTTATGATCGGTGAAGATAACAGTGATCAATCCCATAACTCCTATAAGCAATACAAAATAGAGACATGCGCAAACACGGACCCCTGGACACACCAAAGGTGGGATTAGGTGCCTAGGAGGAGTTAGCATCCCCTGTCGACTGGTCACACTCGCCGTGAGCCCTATATCCTTATCAGGTAAGCGGAGTGTATACAATTTAAAAAAAAATAGGTCGCATCATGTGTTGCGATGTACTTGTTTATTAGGTTAAGTAGTCAGACAGAAGATTGCAAGCCACAATAACCTCAATATATTTCTAAAATGGTGATAGTGGGACTCCTTGTCCCTTTTCGGAACAAAGTTCAGTCACATATTTTATTTTCCATCTAATCCTCTTCATCGTGACGTATGCACTTTGTATATTCTCAATGTTTACAGGGAATAACTTACAAAACCTGACATCACATATATGGGGGTACACCCTAATATACAAAATATATGTGGACATTTATGATAAAATTTGCTCCTTTGTTAACTTAGGGTATTATTCTAAACAATCCTCAAAAGAAAAAGGTGCAATAATGTCTTTTTTTGGAAAATGTGCAAACAAAGGCATCATGTGATGTATTCGGAAGGCTATCCTCAGCTTGATAATCGAATTATTTATGTTTTTCTTTGTAATGTTTCAAATATGTCTATAACAATTGAATATATGTTGTTTTTATTATATTATAATCTAATATGATGTGAATAAGCACATAACTTAATAACTTATGAGATAATTTTTGGAGTGAAAGTTTTGATGTTTGATTTTATGGTATGTGTTCTCTAAGACATATTATAGTACTATAGGAAAATAAGCGTGATAAGGTATGACACATATGAGATTTTTTTAACTCAAGAGTTATTTACTCTATCTAAATGAAAACAAACTGTTTGATTGACAATTGTTTTAAAAGGATGGACTTATCTTAAGCAATAATTCAAAAACAAAAGAAAACAAATTGAGTTGTCGCGAATTGAAATACGCTGAATTGCGGACACTCCAATGAAGTAATATATATTCTGAACGATTTCCTTGTCGTCTGTCTAACGATCATCAACACAAAGCATCATTCATACCACACCGTCATCCGTTTGTGGTGACCTTAAGCAATTTTATCAAGTACAGGGAAGTTGTATATCATTATCTGATTTTCCCATTACAAAAAAAAAATTCCAAAATAATGATTTCCTTCTAAAACCTTTTGTAACAATGTGTATGAATTAAATGTGTCTAAATAAGAATGTGGATGATCTTTCTATATGTGTTTCTAGTGTATGCGAGTGGACTCTGAATTACAAAATATCTAACACCCTCCTATTTTTAGATAAACATGGTGTATTCCAGTGTCTTGAATTGATCTGACGTTGTTACGAAAAACCATCCATGTTTTTGTTTTCTTTAAAAGAATATTTAGGTCAGTTGTTCCTCCAATTTGAATAAGGGGGTGTAAAAGTATCTTAATCAGGAAGACTTTCTGAATCAATATGCATTAAATATGTATATGAGGCGGTTACTGATGTGCGTAGTCATTAAAGCATTCTACGTGCATAATGACATGGATATTTGCGGCGGAATAAAACCTAATACCAAGTGTAGAATTGTGAATGATGGATTTCTAATTTATTTTAATTGATTTTATTGCACTTTGAAGAATAAGTTAAGATAAGGAACTTATTCCGTAACGTATGACGCCTTCTTCATATAAGTACATGTATATAAGACCGCGAAACATTAATTGGCAAGATCTAACGTTTTGTAGCTGTTATATTTTACAGACTAAATACTTGACATAACAAAGGTAGGATTCAGCGCGGACGACTGTGAAGACATTGGGTTGAAATAAAATACTACCATTTTCAATCCAATGTTCCACGATCGTCCTCGCTCAATCGTACCCGCCCTTTTCGTTGTGACGTTAAATGCTTTGACAGTCACAAACGCAGTATTTCTTCAACATTGCCAGTTAAAGCCGTGGTCTTTTAATTGATATTTCCAAAAGACCTGACACATTTTAAAAATAATTTTTGTTGCGTGGCATACAATCATTTCTTTTTGGGGATTATAGTATTCAAATATATGTCTTAAGATTTACAAGTATCTGATGATCATCAATGCATTTCAGAAGATATTCACCTGATACCTCCGAAACATGTAAATGCAAAGAGAATTCAAATTCAAATTCACTTCAAAAACTGAGTTGGAATCATAGATTTAAAGGAGTAAAAGGAAATATGTATCTTTGTGAGAAAGTATCCCAAGTACTCCACTTGCGATACAATTCAAAGTCTGGTAGGTGTTTCCACGACACTTAAGATGTACAAACCAATCACCAGTTCCCTAATGTTTCCCCTTGAATTCTAACGTTTCAATGAAAAATATAGAATGTTTGCATGCTGTTCAGCATGCCAAATTTGTTTCATACTTAACCAAATTTTATGAAATTGGACGAGTTCTTTAGAAGCAAGGAGATTGTACAGGTGACCTTTACAGATAATTTTACATGGAATAAACAGAAGACAAATAGTATAAGATTTCTATGGCGACTCATTTTGGCCAAATTGTGCCGTTGGCATAATATTATTGCTTACGTCATCAAACAAGAAAATAATCTATGTACATTGATCATTACTGCATGCATTGCTTTATATTCTACAATAAAGAAATATCTTCACCTGTGATTTGCATGGTAGAGACCGTTGCTATGTTCAATATGACTCTTATGCTGATGGAGTATCGTTGGTCGTTGATGACGTCATTCCTCAGCCTCGTGTATGCTTGTGTGAGTTTGATTTCATCTTTAAACCACGCGATATCGTAGTCATTCAGGATATCGACCACGGAGGCATTATAGAGCAAACAATCGATGATCACTGTGTCACCGGCGGTTAACAGGCTGTCGTTGGCTTGGATGTCGAAGTTCGGAAACTGTGCCGTGGTTGATTTTATGATCAAAGCTGAACAAATGATGAAAATAACTGAAAATGAAAAGTAATTTAGGAAAGCATTAATTTTACTCTCACTGTAGTGGAAAATCGATATTGTTACATGTAATAAATATCATGGCTGACTTCTTTTTAGAAATTTAAATGTAAAAAAAAATCGTATCGTGTAACCGACTAGCTCAGCGGGTTAACATTCAAAACATCATCAACAACAACGACAAAACAACAAAAGTGGGACAACAAAATGCAAACAACAATATCAACATGTTTGTGAGGTCACCGTGGTATTTAAAACATAAGATATAACTTTGAACATTTGTCCATACCTGAATATAATGTCCACAGTTCTCTGGCCATCTTGCGATGATATAAAGCATCTATGAAATCATATATCACTAAATTTGTATCTTTTCCCCAGAAGTATTTATTAATAGAGTAGATAAAAATATATCTGATTTCATGGAAAATACCAATGTACGCAGACGGATATAATTTCCTCAATAGGTTTAGCTGAGAAACATTAAAACATATATACAGTCTAATATCCGATTACCCCACTCCCAACAACAAGTGTGTGTTGTTAAAACAATATGATGCATGTGATGATTAAGAGAACTTTTGAGATACCTGATAAATTTCCGAGGGGCAATTGTTGCTAAAACGATCTTAAGTATTAAAGAGATTCTTAGAAGTCATTCGAGTATTCCGATAGTCTAATGTTTAGATTTTTCCATAGGAGTGAAAAATTCTCGAGCAGGACGTTAAAAAATAAGTAAGCTACCAACCCAATGTTTACAGTTTTCCCTTTTGTGACGAGAAGGTCGTGAATTTGAATCCTGCTCGTGATTTACCTGCGTCAATCCTAGAGCGTGACACTGTTCCATTGCTAAGTCAGAAGTGAGGGTTGTGAGTCTTTTAGATGAGAGGGTACAGCCAGAGTCCCTTGTCACGGTAGGCATTGGAACGAATGATACAACCCCAAGCGCAAAGAGTACGTTAAAATATGTCAATCAACTGCAAATGTAAATAATGGTGCCGCGAAATGATTGACAAGGCCGGTCACGTTAGTCCTGGTCTAGAAGTTTTTAAACTTTTACCGTACTCATGATCAAACTCAGCCATGTTTGTTTTCAATACAACTCAGAGCAACCTCCGAGCATACTCAAAAAATCATCAACATGCACTCGGATTCAGTATGAGAACAATTTCATCAGTTTTATCACCTTGACGTTTCAGTACGAGTACGATTTAAAGCACGGAATTCTAGTTTGAAGATGAAAACGAACTCAAAAGTTTTATAACCTTCAGGCCAGATGTTAGTTAGGGACCGCATTCCATTCTGGACAGCGGCGCATTATCAGACGCAGGGCGCTTAACATGGGTGTGTAGCAACTGTTCCTTAGCCAAGCACCCGACAGTAGAACTGAAAAGAAGGCGTCTTTGGATTACATACATGTCCTTAGGATTTCAGGCTTGGTGTCACGGGAAGCGTTGATGCGATCAGAATTTCCTACTGCTGCGTGTTTGAGAGTCGTGGATGAATTGGTCAATATTTGTAGTACTTCACCTAAAGCTGGTGACGTTCAAAGTAAAACTTATCTAAGGCAATATTAATTGTTTTCTTCATCGACGTATGAACAATTCAATGTTATTTCTCCCTCTTTCTGTCCCCCACCCTTCTTACTTTCACTCCATCCCTCCTCACCTTATTCCCTGTCCACCGTACCTCATAGACAAATACTGGCATGCAAAAATACTATTTGGTAAATTTTGCCCCCCCCCCCCTCCTTCATATGTTATTTACACACAATAACATCCGTGGTTTGACACGTGTTCTTGTATTTGTATCAATATTTCACACGGAATGTTGAATTCCCAATGGTGAAAGTTGAAGATAACGAACAGTGATCAATCTCATAGATGTAGTGGCCTCTGATGTATAATGTACATCAATCATTTTCACTGTGTCGTTTGTATAGTAAGAACTAAAAGAAAAACAGAGTGCCAAAGACTGGAGTCAAATTCGTCTAAGGATCAGAGCTATGTATGAGGGAGATAAGTTTGAAATGAATTTCTAAATTTTATCACAGAAATTAAATATACATCCGTATTTTCAAGCTAGTAACGAAATATTTAGTTACTGAGCTGTAGAGACCCTCAACAAAGCACGTGCAGCATTCGCCCAACTCCAAACTATCTGGAAATCAAACAGCTACAGTCTGAGGATCAAAGTCCAACTTTATTACAGCAATGTGAAATCAGTCCTCCTGTATGGGTCTGAATGCTGGCGTGTTATAGACAGTGATATAAAAAAAATGAGGCCTTCCACAACAGCTGTCTTAAAAAATGAACAGAATCTTTTGGCCAAACAAAATCAGTAATAAAAACTTACACCAAAAGTGCAAAAGCAAGAACATCAGCGCAGAGATTAAACAAAGAAGAATGAGATGGCTTGGTCACGTAATGAGAATGCCCCAGAACAGGATTCCCAAAGTAGCTCTACACTGGACACCACCTGGAAAGACGAAAAGAGGCAGATCACGTACCACCTGGAGGAGAACCGTAACATCAGAACTAGAGGAAATGGGCTACTCATGGGGACAGGCACAGTATATTGCCAAGGACAGAGGTAGATGGAGACAACTTGTTGAAGCCTTATGTCCCACCGGGGACGAAGAGGATAAATAAGTAAGAGACCCTCGTGGACCAACAGTCCACCATCAGAGGCCTCGCCCAAGGGGTCGAATTGTAATACCTTACCAATTTTACTCATGTAAATATATATACTCTCTAATTAGGTAGAATCGTCAAACCAATAACAAAGATATGCTTTAAAAGGCCTATCAATAGGGGATATTGGAATTAGAATTTTTTGGAACTCTTCAGAAAAAGAAGTTATGAAAATTATGTGTCATTTAGGCAATTCTTGTACATACAAAGTAGTGATGGCTAAAGACGACTCATTTATGATACAAAAATATCTGCCTGATTTTGAAAATCATTTATATGATATAAATAATCACTATATATCCATCGATCTCCAGACACGTACTGGCAGCATCATGTAGCCTCACCCTCTACCCCTCATACACTTCTGCCCCTCCTGTTTTCTTGATATGTGACGTACTTGTACGTTTATTGCGTTGTTATGACATGTAAAGTTTGTTATTAGTATATGAAAATATTGATTTATTAGCTGGCCATTAAATGGTGATGAAGGGTATTGGAAATGCAAGGTTGAACTGACGAATTGAACTGTACTGAAGGATCCCACCCCCTTACGATTTTAGGGGTTTGTCAGAATTGTTTTCTTGCTAATTACGATTCTTTCCTACAAATAAAACGGCAACTATTTCTCCATTTTCACCCCACCCCTCAACTTAAAAAAGCGACGCCTGAACTCACTATATCTTAATGATACTAAGTAACTAAGTACTTGTCTACTGAAAAGTTGCACAAGTTAACGCAGAAATGGACATATTAAATTTTAAAATCCCGACGAAATCGGAGACGAAATAATGGTTCCTATATTCCGTATTAACATAACAAATAAGGAATTAATAAAATAAAATTGAAATAAAAGTTGAAAATCGCCTTGTCCGCGAAAGCTAATGTGTATGTATGGATCCAGGAATTTTGGACGTTGAACTATTTTCAATATCCTTAGGTCATCTCGCACGCTTTGAATACTTCATTGATAATCCCGTAATTAAGATAATTAGATTGTTTAGAAAGTATCATAAACGTTTTTAAATCCAGACAAGCTTTCTCATAGCTTTAAACGTTTTGTTTTTGCTTGGCGTGAGAGAAGAAGAAAAAAACATTTGCAGCTAATATGACGTCACAATGTAACTGTTTACATCCCCCGCGTTATATTTCCTGCGTTAAATGAAGAGGCGTATAGAATGTCTATAAGTCGTATTGCAAGATGTTAATGAATTTCGCTCGTCCCAACGGTCACACCGTACAACATATTATAAATCGTTCGAGTTTTCCTTTCCAAAGAGTTAGTGTAAATCGCAAGAAGGTCAAGAATGACATATCAAACAGGGGACGTTACTCGCCGTGTGTTACATGTGTCATTCTAATATGTTTTTTTTTTATTTGTTTCTCTCTTTTTATAGAGGAAAATGACAAATACAAATTTTCACGGAACTGATTTCCGAGTTAGAAAACTTATCTTTATACAATGACTGTAATGAGAAATAAGAAGTCCCGTTAAGTCAATAAAACCAGTAGATCTACAGTCTATTGAACGCATCACAAGACAGGCAAGATTGTATCTAATGATCCACCCTGATCGCGTATTACCGCAATCGATCTAGTGATTCAATCTCATCACGTATTACCGAAATCGATCTAGTAATTCAATCTGTTACAGGTGTCAATGAAATAAACATCACTATCTAGATGTATCCAGTTCCATCCAGTGCAAATAGTAAATAGTACACAACACAACCAATCAACCAAAATGACAAATTCTACGAAGTTCATAAACCGTTTGCTCTTATGAATTATCTCAATTCATAGATCGACTGGTAAATAAGTTGATGTTATAGGGGTTTTGTCTATAATGAAAAAGTCAGCAATTCAGAAACGCCGAGGTCATTATGATGACCTAATTTGTAAAAATACCATGTCATCAGGCCGAATGTTGTCTGATGTGTTTCATACCAATTGTTAGACCGTTCTTTACATGTACTTTGGTGCAAGGAAGCCACAAGATTAGGATGATAATCCACGTAAGTTCACAATCGGATTTCAAGGTGTGACTTTGCGAGATCTCAGCCATTTTTGACAAGGACGTTCTGGGATTAACGTTAAAACTGTTTCCTTGTTAGAGGTTTAGATTTAGCTCGGATTATTTCTCGCGTTCTAATCATTAGATATCACAGTAAGCATGTACTTAGTTAGACTACTTATTACTTCGTTTATCTGAACAATATATAAGGTCAATGCCTGTTGCAACCAATCAACAGAGGGAATACTAACTCATCTTAAGCACCTGATCCCACCTCTGGTGTGTGTGTGTGTGGGAGGGGGTGGAGGGAATTTTGTTTGCCATACCCCCAGTGTTGTACTCTTTATAGGATTGATGAGATTGATCACTGCTTCTTTGTTATTTTCATAATTTTATAGAGTATTTGTAATGTATGGATGATGGACGTATGTCAGAACACCTTTTCAGAACATTCATTCTAATCTGATATTTAATTCCATTACAAACTAACGGCGTCAAAGTATACTTCGTGAAATTCCGTTCACTATACTTTACCCATTGATAACATAGTGTATTTGATATAAACACAGTCTGTAAATTTGAATATATGTGTCTTTATTGAATAACTAAACAGCAATATATAATGCTGGCATCTCTACATGAGTGACACAAACTAGAATGGGGCACAGGATAACAAATATATAAACACTAAGTAATGATGCTAATGCTCTTTTATAAAGACTGAACAATGGATCCCGGAAGGATAAAATATTGTGATCGGTAGATATGTGGTGAAGAAGGCCAAAAGCAGAGTGGACAGTGTGGGGTGGAAGATTTCTACTACAGGGATTGGAATACAGGTACAGACACGTGCTTGACTACTGAACGCAACACATAATTCAAAAAATTGAAATCCATGAATTAAATACAGTTTATTAAGGTAGATTGTACGTATAAAGACCTGCAAAAGGATGACTGTGTATCTAAACATTTGAAAACCAACAAAATCCTGAAACAGCGGCATAATATGGGTATAACCGAATAATTAACATAATATCAGGATACAAAAAACTATACACTTCATATTATACAACTTTGTTTCGCTGTTTCAAATATTTCTTTTTGTGCACCAATGATATTTACCATTATGACATATGTTATACATAATATAATGTATATTCGGAGCACACATATTCTAGATGCTTATTTCGACTGTACATTCAGCATTAGAATATAAACGTGTAATTTGCTATCTCAACAAAAGCATCCTTTCTGAATTTCCTATATAAATCAGTGCGCTTTTGATATGTACAGCATGGTAATGGTGAAGAATTGGAAGTCCGAATTACCCAGCCCATGCTATCAGACGAATCCCTCTACTCCAACACATCACATCTACCAGATATCGTAGACGTCATTACAAACATGGCATTAGACAAAGAGAAACCTATCATGATAATTCACAGGTTTGATTTCATTCTGAATTATATGAGGCTGTAATATGTCAATCAATGACTAAATTCAACGGAACTGTATAATCATTCACAAACATCAAGGGCAAGGTATATATACATATGTAGCTTAATCAAGGGGCCTAGAAAGGTCCCATTTGCATCAGAATAGACTCATACAATTTTCATATTGATATCAATTACATCTAAATGTATCACACATTATACACATAATCTTGAAAGGTAGTCCAAGTTAATTTCAAGATGATACCTAAATAAAAATAAAAACTATTTGATCAGTGTCATAAAGGCAAGTGACTAAACCTAAAAAGTTGTTACAGATTTGAGCAAAAGAAAGATTTTAGAAGAAAAATAGAATTCGTTATTTTTTTTGTTTAACATACATTTTGCATTTGAAAACACGCAACATATGTTTGTCATGCACCGTGTGTTATATCACAGTTACACCTGATACTGGTTTACAAAATATGGAAGTTCCGAAGGAACGTTGTATATTGTCTACAGTGAAATATTCGTTAAATTTCAAAATTTTCGAGATAAGACTCTACATCACCTAGATTTCTAAGTAACAATCTACAGATTTGACCATGATGACTTATCAGGGGGTGGGTAATTTGTCCGTAACCTACCTTTCTCTTTCTACCAAAGCTTGTTGCAGTATAATTTTATTTGGCTCTAATTCTGAACACACTTAAATCTGCATAAAGAACAGTGGTGTAAAATATCAACATGGTGCAAAATACAAAATAAGTTACAAATATTACTAAAGAGTCATGAATTTCCTATATACATGCAATATCATGTATTCTTGTATTGATCAAATGAAAATAAATACATCAAATTATCAATGAGCACATACTTTAACACATGCAACACTGTTTGTTATCAAACAAGTTGATGGTACAGGGGTTTCAACAGTCTCGATTGAAGTCAGTATTTCGCAAATTCTATGGTCGTTATAACGATCTAGTTGGTCAATACAACCTCGCATTGGGTCAAATGCTGTCTGTCGTGTTTAATACCGATTGCTAAGCCGTTCTTGGCACACTGATTTTGACTTCGGATAACTCCGTTTACCTGATCACGATATAGCGCTCACGGCGGGTGTGACCGGTAAACAGGGGATGCTTACTCCTCCTAGGCACCTGATTCCACATCTGGTGTGTCCAGGGGTCCGTGTTTGCCCAACTATCTATTTTGTGTTGCTTATAGGAGTTATGAGATTGATTACTGTTCATTATCTTCACCTTCCACTTTTCTCGTCCACCATTGTCCATTGGCAATACGTGTGACAAAGTGAATAGAAAAATTAAGATTTTAAGCTAGAGTTGGACGATCCATATTTCAGGGAGCGCAGCCCTGGGGTGATGATAACGATATTCATTATGAATTGTCTGTATCAGCTGATGTACGACGGGGAGACAGATTTGTGTTTCCTAGCCAGATATCTATTGAGTTTAGGTCATCCCCAATGCTGACATTTGTAAGTACTTCATATATTTTCTTTAGGGTTAAAGATTTATTTTCAACAAGATGTTTAGCTTTGATTCAGGATAAGGAGAAAAGTAAAATAATTGTATTTCCTTTTTTTTTTTAAGTATTGTATTCATATTAACGAAGACTGAATTTGTGTTTCGAATCATATTGCTCAATTGTATTACATTTTCGACATTGAAATACTACAATTTATTCATTGATCTTCACAGTGTGAAAATAATAACTGATTGTGACCTCAATATGTGTATTATTAAACATCCTTTAAAATTGGAAATAAACGTGTTCTAAAACCAAACAAAGAAAGTCTAATAAACTGAAAACTCGGTGCTGTGTAGTTGGATATGAAAGTTATCTCACTTGTAAGACAGGAGTTTTCGTTAATCGTCACGATTGAAAATATTACAAACATTCCGTCTGTCCTCTATAACATCAACTCTTTTTGAAATACTGTATATCGTGTAATTTTGAAGAATGTGAAACATTTGTTTTATATATTGAACTACCAAGAGAATTAGATTTCAATAGAGATAACCCACGGTGAGTGTGACTGGTCAACAGGGATGTTTACTCACACTAGATATGTCATCCTATTGCTGGTGTTTCAAAGACATGTGTCTTTCTACTTTGTTTTTTGTTCTCTCTATGATTATTAAGATTTTCAGATTATTATTCGTTATCTTCACTTTTTCTCATCTATAAGTTAAACATATTAATTTTCAGAAAATATACGAGGATTACTATAAAATCCTGAATAGATTTTCAACGAAAACCATGAAGCCGGGAACGACAGAGAGAAAAGAAAATATTTATGCAAACTAAAATCCTTGATGATGCTGACTTTTCATCCCTTAAGAAAACGTCGGCAGCGATTTTTATATTGCATCGGTGATGGATTGCTTCATGATTCGTTACTGTGTTAACATTTGATATTGTGTTCGGCATAGCTAGGACAGTGTCAAAGTCTTTCTGTGTCCTTATTTAAAATCATCCACATCTTGTGTCCCTTAACGTTTTCACTTTTTATATATCTTCAATATCGTGCAAGAAGCGATCACAATGTATATGGGGAACTGGGTTTATGTATGTATAACTTCACGAGACTTGGAGGAAAGTGTTTAATTGTATAACCAATGAAAATTAATACCCATGTCCAACCTACTTTGTATCAATCAGTGGGTAAGCTGTTACATGTATATGTATGTTTCTTGTATTGAACTGTAATATCTTTATAAATCAAACCCATGGTGTTAGTAATTGTAAATTATTACGTTACATGAATACATTTTCTTTTATTTCGTAAACATAAAGCACAAATGATATAAGCGTTTCTTTCATTTCTCATTCTAAAACACATTAACAAATTTTTATCATATAGCTAAAAAAGTATTATGCAAAATCTTTCAGGAAATTCATACTGTTGCATGACTCGTAGGGACTGGTTTTCTTTTTCAATTCATATGTTACATTGGAAGTGTCGTCACTGGTGTTGTGAGAATCAGGGAACAAAGTTTGATTGCTGGTGTTATGATGCACATGCGGCAGTTCCATTTTTCCCAGCGTGTCCGTCCTATCATTTCCACCATCGGAACTCCCCCCGCGTATATGTTTGTTGATCTCGTACTCATTTAGAAAGGTCCTGTCGTTTGCATCTTCGTAAGGTCGCCTCTTGGGTTTGATTTTAAACTCTGGTACCGGATCCAGATTACCATCGGAGGTGTCTTCACTGGCGTTACGATACGCATCCAACAAATTTTGATCGCTGGTGTTAGGATGCAGAGCCAGTAGTTCTACTTTTTCCAACGTATCGGTCCTACCAATTATACCGTCGGAACTTCCCCTACGTATATGTTCGTTGACCTCGTACTCATTTAGAAAGGTTCTGTCGTTTGCATCTTCGTAAGGTCGCCTCCTGGGTTTGGTTTCAATCTCTGATGCCGGATCCACGTAAACGTCATGATAAACTTTCGGCAAAACGTTTTCATATCCATGAATATTTTCTCTTGGTGTGACGTCATACTTTCTGTTTGTGCCTCTTGCTTTATCGTAGCAACTAGAAACAATAACATTAACGCAATAAATACATATGTACCGTAAGTGTAGTTTTACTTTCCAAAATCAAGAATATTAACCATCAAGTAGATCGACAAGTTCAGAATGTTAACATTCTAAGTTTCATTTATCACAAGTTCATTTCAAAACATTCAATCTGTATTTAATGACATATATATAAAAATGGTAATGTCAATAAACAGAGACGACGTGGATAGCACTACTTTGTTTAGATATTAGAACTAGATAAATTCAACATGGATCTGTATTACATTGAAAACACGATTTATTCATTCATGATGTTGTGTTGCATTGTAAATTATGTAAGAAGAGTAGTTATGATTTTTACCTTGATCGAGATTCAATGAAGATAAGACTGAATACAATTAGATAGGAATAATTACGTTTCCCATGACTTTTAGCACTTTTTTTTAAAAATATACTTTTCATTTATTCTATAAAGCTCTTACAGATAAGTAAATGTTAATTGTATTATGTTGCAACACAGGAAAAGCAACTCAAATCAATTGTCAAATTAAATTAATGTACCTGTAAGTCGTGATAAAAAAATAGCTGAAACACTTTCTTTTGAAAATACAGTAAATTATCTCTATCTCGAAGTCCAAGGGACCTCGAAAAAGCTTCGAGATATCAAGGGGTTCGCGATATCCAAAATCGATCTTGAATATATTTTTGAAGGTGGATATTTTATGCATAGTATGGAATTTGCATTATGAACAACAACCCCGTTGCCGTTTCGTATAGTTTAATGCAAGTTGATCAATTGATATGGCGGAATTTCAAAGACAAACATTTCGGATTTTTTGATATATATAAACATCCCATTAAATTTACAATGTGTTTCAAAATTAAGATGACCATGCTTGTATGCTTACTTTAAGTTTACTAATGTCTAGGCTCGACTGGGATGTAGCTACAAACTCCGTGCAGTGTCAATTCTCCGGGACTACTTTCCCCTACGAATAATGATATTGGAGTTGTAGCGTAATGAAATATACTGAGCTGACCGGAGCTTGATGTAGCTATTGCGTTGTAGTGAAACAACCTATCAGGTGAGAAACAAAAACGACGGATTTAAAAAAAAAACAACTTTTAAATGTTAATTTAAAAAAGTGTTTTCTCTATCCTAGTTTTAACGATGAAGCGTGTATTATTAAATTGCATTATCGTTATTATGAGCATTACCTTCAAGCACACTTCGACAATTTTGTGCGTTTATCTAACCCACATGTTAATGATATAGTGTGTGTAATTCAAAATACCATCCCTGCAATAGGGCGTGTTAGTTCATAATTGGCAGTGGATCTGGGTCTACTTCGAAAAGGCGAGCGTGGATTAGCGGTCATTATTATAATTGGTGTAGCCGCAGGTGTGAATTGGTGACTTCCGACGCCAGGTATGGTAAGTAGAGCGGAAAAGTGACTGCACTTAGAGATAAACCGGGTGAATTCAGGGCATGGGACCTTGAAAATACCTTGAAAATACTTCGACATAAGCGGGGTATTCGAGATTACCGTCTTCGAAATATCAGAAGTTTCTTAAATCATTTATATAGGGAAAACGGTCGGGACCGCCGGTTGACTTCGACTCAAGCTGGGTATTCGAGATAAACCATATTCGAGATACAAATTTGTATATATGATATGCAATATAAATCGTAGACTTATTTTTCCTTCTCAAAGAGTTAGTGTGAGGCATAACAAAAACGACAATGATTTGCATGAACATTACTCATTTCATAATTAGATGCACCATCATAATGTTTTTGTATGTCGTTTATAGATGGAAATGACAAATAAACTTTTTCACGGACCTGATTCTATTTACGAGCTAGAAAACCTACATATAAGAAATGACTAATTATATTGAGACAATATGAACTTCTTATAACGAAGTAAACCCACTAAAGCTACACCACCCCCTACGAGCCATTAAATATGCATCACAATACAGCTGAATCCATGAAAGGCGAATATTACGAACATTGACCAATCGCATAAATCTCACAAGGAATGAAAATTAAAGAGTTGCGTAAACATGGATCCATAGACACGACAGATGTGGTATCAGGTGCCTAGGATTAGTAAGCATCCCATGTCAATGTATCGCACCTGCAGTGAGGCCTATGTATTACTCCGTTTACCTGATGAAGATATAGGGCTCAAGGCGGGTGTGAGCGGTTGATAGGGGATACTTACTCCCCCTTGGCACCTGATTCCACCTCTGGTATATCCAGGGGGCGTGTTTGCCCAACTCTCTAATTTATATCCCTTGTAAGAGCTATGAGAGGAGAATGCACGTTCATGGAAAATGATATAACCTTAGTAAGTAAATGGATATGTTTTCCATAGAACAGATTAAAATTCAATTTGAGAGATAACAAAAGCATCTGCCGTAATATTCTGTAGTTAATATGTTGTTTGATGAATAAAACAAATATCAACAGAATAGGACAATATATTTATCTTACTACACCCGATGTATTTAAGTCAGGCATCCAAACGGTACAGTTTTCAATGCCAAATGCATGTGTTAATCTGTGGAAAACGGGCAAATGGATGACGAAATAATGGTAAAGTAAACGGAATAATCGATATATAGCAAAACGTTGATGTACATGTGACAAGTACAGTTTCCCGATGTTTGCTAGTGCTCCGAGAAGTAGAAGACCACTATTATTTCATACAAATGCGTGTCCCTGTATCCATGATGTCATTACCATGAAAAATCGTGTCTGTGTGTAATATTTGAAAATATTTTCACTCAAAGAAGTAAAGTGTATTCTTGTATAATTCATTCATAGTTAAGGGGATGTGAGAAATGTATGAAGTGCACAGGTGAATACATCAAGAAATAAAGGGTACTCATGATTACAGCGTTATGGAATCTGCACTATGGTCTGACGTCCAGTTGGGACGTTCGATTTGTATTAATGCAAAGTATGATAAGGCAAGTGTTGTATTTTTTTCTTTTTCAGGGTATGTATCAAAATATAACTTCATATAATTGTCACAGTCGATATATACTCACCTTTTACAATTTAAGATGTTTCTTCTTCTGGCATAGTATATTGACATCAGAACAAGAAAGAGGACAAGCACAACCACAAGCACGGTGATTCCTGCAATGAGACCAACTTTGTCGTCTTCTCTTTTCTCTATCCCTACGACATAAAAATTGATTCATGAATATACAGTACCAGAATATAGTATTTATAGTGAAATGTATGCATATAATAACTTATTTTGAGTTGAAATTTTAATACTTCCTTCTATATGAAATTTGAAAACTGATTTCCTTTTTAAGTTGTAATGACAATTTTTATCCTATGCTTCTCTCTATATATACATTAATTGACTCTGTATTACCTCCTATCCACGATAATTATTATTTTCACGAAAAGGAATTATAAAGCAAGTCCTTGCTCCTTGATGGGAAATGAACAGACCTAACTTGACCACTTGAATATGTGTTGATTTCACATCCGGTTCAGATTATAGAAATCTTTCTATTTTTCTAAGAATCTATAAAAGTTGACACTTTATCTATTTTCATTTCATATAAGAGCTTTCCGTCGAGTCGGATATTGACACTGAGGAGTAAATGATGTCGGAGGAGACCAGAATCCGCGGATGAAGTAGTCATGTTACTGTAGGCGATTACAAGGTCCTATCTAATCAAATTCGTGATACATCAAAAGATGGTATGATATATAAACTGAAACCCCTAACCCCATTTCCTCTCTTTATAATCACTGAACTAAGTCCACTATACCTCATGATATTCTCCGCTATACAATCACTTCTTTCAATACAGAGGTGATGGTTTCAGGCTATGAAAGAACCCAAATCTTTGTTTTAAATTCTAATTTTGGGTTTCCATTCCAAACAATCCCAGTGTGATTTATGCACATTTATTTGTCTTTAGTTAAAGACATTTAGTTGAGATTAAATTTCTTCCTAAGAGCTGAACTTACTAGATGCTCCTCTGATAAGTAATGTTCTAGATATATGGCCCATGGTGGGTGTGACCGGTCGACAGGGGATGCTTACTCCTCCTAGGCACCTGATCCCACCTCTGGTGTGTCCAGGGGTCCGTGTTTACCCAACTATCTAATTTGTATTGCTTATAGGAGTTATGAGATTGATCATTGTTCGTTATCTTCACCTTTCATAATAATATTCGCATTGCATATGTACTTTTAAGTGACATTACACATTTAGAATAGCAAGAAATGTTTGATGCTATAATTCACTTTAACTGAACTTCAATAACTCTTATATGGGAGATTCCTAATTCAAATTTGTTTTCTAGAATTACCTGTTGACGCGGACGTGTTTTCTAAAATGTTTTCAGTAAAAAACAACAAAGGTGTAGTACTGTTGCCGTCTGCTGGAGTTGAAATGTTGCTGTCTGCTGGATATGTAATGTTGCTGTTTGCTGGAGTGGTAATGTTGCCGTCTGTTGGAGTTGAAGTGTTGCTTTCTGCTGGATATGTAATGTTGCTGTTTGCTGGAGTTGTAATGCTGCTGTCTGTTGGAGGTGAAATGTTGCTGTCTGTTGGATATGTAAGATTGTTGTCCCTTACATCCTCACTAAATTTGACAATATCAGTCGTCGAATTGGTAAAAATGTTGATTGATGGTGTGTTTGATAAGTTATCGCCTTCTTCAGCATCCGTCCATTTTGTGAACAATCTAAATTCATATTGTGTATGCACATGTAGCCAGTAATTAATTGATAGACTGAGTGATTAATTGATAATTTACAACCGTCAATGTACTCTAGTCATACTTAAATATTGTCCGATCAGAATCTTGAAAACAGTTTGCTTTGCAGACATGAAACACAGTACAATGTACACGGATTTTCATGAAATGATAATATCTCCTAATGAATTTGAGATAACGCGTACAAAAATCAAGGGTTAAACTGGACATGGTAAGATGTTATTTGCTCAATATTTTGAGAATACTTTGCTCCACATATATCAAACGTAGTAATCCGGATCTACATAAGGGGTACCTGTAACTAATTGATTTTGATATCACAAAGTCAAAGATCAAGGGTTAAACTTCCTATAATAAGATATTGCTTGTTAAATATCTTAAGAACCCTTTGCTTGACAGACAAAATGGTACATTGACTCCATTGATTTTAAATTCACAGGACCAACAACCAAGGATCAAACTGAACATAGTAACATTATATTATTGTTTATATAATATCTCGAGAATAATAATTCCTGAAATAGTACAAAATTATAGGTAGGGCAATAGCAGACCCCTAGGTATACCAGAAGTGGGATCAAGTACTTACACTGCATGAAAAAATAACTTTACAAAACTTTACTTCGGAAGTAAATTCTCCTAAAGGTTAACCAAAAATCAAGGTTACCTTTGCGTCAACTTTACTTTAATTAAAGAAGCAATGGTTATATTTAAGTAAGTTTACGCGAAATTAAACCTATAAAGATCACCTTTAAACTCCTTTACTTTCAACATTTGGCTAAAGATGACCTTTTACGATTTACTTCGCATTAAATATATCCTTTAAGTTCCTTTACTTCTAACAAATTAAAAAAAATGTAGCAAAAAGGAGGGGGGGGGCTCTTAATCTGCCATTGCTAGCACATTAAAAATTAGTTTTAACAAAAGGCATAGTGCTTCAGATATTGACTTTTTGTACAAGCAAAAATGTATATGGATTGGATATCTTAAATGTTATATGTAGATATATATTGTATATATTTAACTTGAACACATCAGATCAGAAAACAATGAACAGATTTTCTCCCATGTCCCACAAAAACACATTTTGAAGTGAGGCGAGATAAACACAACATAGGAGCTTGCAAATCTTTTCTTCGCTTAAAGGGCTTTGTTCTAGAACTTGTGTAAATTATTATATTGTCTTCCGAGGTTGGATATCACCTATGGAGCACATTCCTTATTTACATAGTTTTTGATTATATTGTCTCCATTCAGTTTTGGCCTCATATTTTAATCGGAAGATCTAATTTCCATACTGAGGGTATATCCAAAGATTGTTTTCCTTGGTTATCACAGCAAAACCATTTGCAATTGTAAATTGAAATATAATGAATAAATTGTTTGTTCCTTGCACTTTCAAATTCATTTCATGATGTACAACACTTTTCTTCAAATTAATATACTTTTTAATTACAAAATAAATAAAAAAACTGCTTCCTGTACATAATAAATACCATCTTAATGTAACACTTTACAGTCAATAAATAATTAACTACAAAAATACTTATAAGATCAGGAAAATAAACACTTCAAGTTAGATTGAAAACGTATACATTCCAAGAATATCATTACCCTTCCTGAATAATATTATTTGCTATGCAAACATTTTTCTGTAATGTGCAGACTAAAATGATCATAGAGTGTATGTATGTATATATGTAGACCTATGTGTCCAGTTTCACAAGTAATATGCAGACTTATGCCATCACATAGTGGTTTACATACATACATATATATGTAGACCTATGTGTCCGGCTTCACACATCAGCAGCATGTGCCCGACTTCACCAGTTTTTGTAATGTGCAGACTGATGTAATCAAATAGTTGATGTACATACATGTATATGTTGACCTATGTGTCCGGCTTCACACATCAGCTGCATGTGCCCGACTTCACAATTTTTTATAATGTGAAGACTGATGTAATCAAATAGTGGATGTACATGCATGTATATGTAGACCTATGTGTCCGGCTTCACACATCAGTTGCATGTGCCCGACTTCACCAGTTTTTGTAATGTGCAGACTGATGTAATCAAATAGTTGATGTACATACATGTATATGTAGACCTGTGTGTCCGGCTTCACACATCAGCTGCATGTGCCCGACTTCACAAGTTTTTGTAATGTGCAGACTGATGTAATCAAATAGTGGATGTACATACATGTATATGTAGACCTATGTGTCCGGCTTCACACATCAGCTGCATGTGCCCGACTTCACAAGTTTTTGTAATGTGCAGACTGATGTAATCAAATAGTTGATGTACATACATGTATATGTAGAACTGATGTCTGAACTATGTGTCCGGCTTCACACATCAGCTGCATGTGCCTGACTTCACCAGTTTTTGTAATGTGCAGACTGATGTAATCAAATAGTGGATGTACATACATGTATATGTAGACCTATGTGTCCGACTTCACACATCAGCTGCATGTGCCCGACTTCACAAGTTTTTGTAATGAGCAGACTTGGGTAGTCAAATTGTGTCTGTATATATCCAGATCAACATATGTGTCCGGCTTCATATCATGCATATCAAAGTCACAAGAATCTTTCACGTGGTATAACAACGATTGTGTTAATTCCTTGAAAGTTCTCAAAAGCATATACAAATTTGGATTTTATTCTTTGAATGGGAATAAAACTAGCAGGTCCTTCTCATCCATACATATTGGCCTTCCAAACTTCAACTGGTTTACCACAATAATTTCAAACTGTTTCGTTTACTTTGCATAACCAGTTCACCCTGGCAAGGTAATGGACATGTGATTTTCCTTCAATGAGAATATTATGCAATACTATTTTTTCAACTTGACCAGGCCTGGGTTTGAGGTTCATGTTCTCAAATGAAGATATCTGTCCATTATCACGATACCAATGTGCAATTATCATGGAGGATCGGTTGCTTCGTCACTCTTTGCAGTTTTACTGCCTCTGCACTTCACAACGCATCTTGTGGAGTAGGTCTGGGTCTTCCTTATTGCTTTTGTCTTCCTCTCTAGGTGCCAGTGCTTCCAGTGGTCCAATGTAACTAAACTTGCACAGTTCACAGTTCACATCACAATCCTCAAGTCTTTCAACATCCTGGAAATCTAGTGCCTGTTTTGACAGTGTCTTTTCCAATTTTCGTGCATCACGGCTTTGGGCTCTCTCGTACTTCTTCTTTGTTGATAAAGTCATCGATGGATCTTGTTCCACAGGTCCTAACTTAAGAGAGGGTGCCAAGTCAGGTTTTAAATAGTCTTGTCATAGAGTTCAGCCTTTGTTCCTGAAACATGAATTACAATATAATGCTATATCAATCTACTTAAATGATACATAGATTTCATTAAGAATATAATAGGTTACTCCCGGCCTTTAAATTGAACCTGACAGGCAACGAAATTAAGGGGAAATACTCGCTAAATGCGAGTTAAAAATTGAAATTGCGAGTGAAAAATCACAATCGATTGCAACTTTTTGCGAGTGAAAAAACCCGGATCTTTTTTTTTCGGATTTCCTCGGTTTATTGGCTGTACTTTGAAGTTTACAATAATTTTGTCTTGTGCGTAGAAACGCTTTACAGAATGAATATACAAGTATTGAAAAGTAAACGTGGATCGAATAAATAGCTAAGACCAAGGTTATCTCAGTCAGTGATGTCGAAAATGGCCTACTTCATGCATACTTCGGGCGTCTCAGAGACGTCTGATTTAAGTAGCAAGCATGTTGATCTTGTCCGTGTTTACATGAAACAACACATGAAAGTGTTAGTGTCACCGCTTCACGCGGTGTCCTTCTGTAGTCTATAGTCAAACACTTAGAGTTCGAGGGTTTTTTTTCAACTAGAATTTTTTAGATGAAATTTCTAAAAGTTTTGAACATATAGTGTGAATTGGCGCAAACAATCTTCAAGATTTCAAACCACATGATGTTGTAAATAGGTGGTAGATCTCTGGACAGCGAGTTCGCTGCACAAGTGTACCCTATGACCCTCACCATGCACCGATGATACTTGTTTGTTGTCTGATATTCATTAAATTTTAAATGAAAGAATTCTCAATATTATTTTTATTATTGCACTTTACAGAAGATTTTAAAAGATTTTCCCTATATTTTGATATAGATACATGATTGTTTTCTTAAATTCCTGTAAAACAGCAATCGATTGAAAAATGCTAGTAAAAGCTCAATTTTGCTAGTTGGAAAATAATCCACTGGCTAAAATTTGCTAGTAGTGAAAAAAGTTAATTTCGATCCCTGCCTGATCAAAGCATGACCATTACAAAATATGTGCATGCATGAAGCTGCGCTCGCTCAGACGGTACTAGCACCATCAACATATTAAAATGACAAACAATTTTTGATTTATTATAAATTAACAAAATATATAACCTAATTAAAACTATTACCTGAAACGAAGTGATCTGAACAGACTTTAAAATGACGTTTCTCGGGTTGAAATCTGATCTGTTGATCCGCGCCAGTCAAAGTGTTCTCCTCTCAGCTGACAACTCTTCCGTCTGCTTTCCTTGATGTTTTACAATTTTAGGAATGTCATAAAAGCGTCTGTTTTCATCTCCACTCACTGACCGGTTGTTACAACCCCACACAACACAAGTATTAACCATATCCTTGCTGTAACTTAAATAACCCTCTCTTGTTTACGCTTCCACGCTTCAATCTGTTGCCCTACAATATGGCCGCCGAGTGCATTATGGGTATAATCGTGACGTCAAAGATCAACAGATCGGATTACTCCATCTCAAGGCGCGGCTAGTTTCTTTGTTTTACACAGAGTTTAAAATGGACTTGGACCCAAGGCTTTTTAACATTTGCCGATGGATTGGATTCAGAGGCGACAGATTTAGAGGTTGAGGATGAAAGTTTACATTTTCAATTTTCATCAGGAGGTGAATCAGAGCCAGAATCCGTGTTATCAGCAACACCCAAGACAAAGGTTTGATCATGTTTACCTAGATTTCTTTTCTTAGATAGGCCTATGATTGTTTTTTTTTTTTTTTTTTTTTTTGTAATTTTAGATCTAGGCCTATAGTTGTTTTATCTTTTACTTTAACAACACCCCCCACCTATACACTGTATCAGTCACTTTGATTAAACATTGTATTTGTGCACAGGTACATGCATGTAATATACATATACATGCGCGGATCTAGAGGGGGGAGAGGGATAAAAAAAAATTGTAATTGATATATATTGCAAGTAGTGTGTCTGACTGACTGATTGGACGTGCATGTATTTATGAAGTTTGATATATTATCCATATAAAAATTGTGTAGGTTATTGTACTAAGACATTATCTTTAAGTAGTTTATTATAGGCATTAACATTTAGTAGTTTTAGACAGAAATTTGGCTATTTTTCTGCATTTGTTTAATTTCCACATGTAATTTCCTTTTTGTACAGAGTAAGGAATCGGTTATGTTTTACACTATTGTTTTCTTCTCGTTTAGAAGAGAACAGCCACATCATTGCAATCTACAGGTTTAAGGAAATCTCCTAGAAAACCTGCCAAAGACAGGCTCTATGAAACCCTGCAGCTTTCTTGATGTGAGTCTGGAGATGAAGATGAACCCCAACATGATCCTCCAACACAAAAGGTTAAGAGTCAATTTTCAATGCAGTTCCAATGCTTTAATAAATATTATAAATTGTATGCCTTTTTGACTATAGTCTATATAATTTAATATTGTGTCTGTCCTTCCATGTGTGAAATTGTTGAAAATGTGTAAAATCACCTCACGGAACATACACATAACCAATTCCAGAGGAATATGAATTTAGAATACTCTTTCGGTTCTTTGTCAGAAAAAGAAAAGTATTGAGTGTACAACAGCAGTCCGAATGTCTCCAAGAAAACATTTGAAGGACAAGAGTGCATCATGGATGAGGCATCTCTCCCCATCAGAATTAGATTACTCAAATGGCCTCCCTGTTTCCCATATATATATATATCATTAATGTTTTCTCTTTCATTCAGAGTGCAGTGAAGGACTCTTATTTAAATGGTCAACAGACGGATTTGAAATGGAACTACGGTACAGTAAAAGGTATTTTTGCATACATATATAATGAGACAATATTTCTTGCAAATGTTGAATTTATAAATGCTTTGTCAGTTTTTTTGTTATTATGAATTAATGAAATTACTTGTAAGGCAATCACACACTGTGCACATGAATGCATTGGTTAGGACATTCGTGTGGGTCTCTTCACATCTTTGTTTTGTTTTGAAATAATGGATGTTCCTGACAATATTCTCCAAACAATAACCCAGATTCGCAGTCCATAAATGTATAAATAAATAAATCATTGAACCAATATTAATTGTGCAAATTTAGTAAAAATATTTCAAAATATTAAATTTAAAAAATAACCCAGCTGAGTTACTTTGAATTTTATACACTAATTCATTTTTGGGGTAAAAGTTCAACTCCCAGGAGTACATTAACTACTTTAAAGTAATTTGTAACCAAGTAACAATCTTGCTATTTTGTAGATTCATGGATGAAGAAAATGTACCACTGACAATATTTATGAGGAACAGTGTACAAGGGATTGCGTCAGATGAAAGAATTGACGTCATAGATGGTACTAATGAAAATGCTGTTATAAATTTTGCTAAATCTAACAGATTTCAATTTATATTTTATCTGAAAAGCATTACATTATGGTTCAACAGTTATTACCAATGAGAAAGCAAACGTTGATTATAAGTTTATTTATTTGTCCTAATTTAGAATTAACAAGAGATACTGTGAGCAATGCTCACTAAGAATACCCCCCCCCCCCCCCCCCGCTTACCCCAATATATCACAAAGGGTGTTGGTAATAGGTATAAACTACCTCTTTTCTGAGTGTAAAAAACAAATGGCATGACAAACCGAACCATATTGCTACTTCGATGTCCAGAGCGCATGACCTTGACCTTTTGACCCCAAAATCGATAGGGAACATCTTCATCCCATGGGTAGTCCATATGTATGATATGGTGACTGTAGGTGGAAAGGATAATGCTTTAGAGCCCGGAAACCATATTGCTACTTCAATGTCCAGTGCGCGTGACCTTTGACCTTTTGACCCCAAAATTGATAGGGAACATCTTCATCCCATGGGTAGTCCATATGTATGATATGGTGACTCTAGGTGGAAAGGACAACGCTTTAGAGCCCGGAAACCATATTGCTACTTCGATGTCCAGTGTGCTTGACCTTTGACCCCAAAATCGATAGGGAACATCTTCATCCCATGGGTAGTCCATATATATGATATGGTGACGGTAGGTGGAAAGGATAATGCTTTAGAGCCCGGAAACCATTGCGTCTACAGACGGACGGACAGACAGACGGACAACCCGATTCCAGTATACCCCCCACAACTTGTTGCGGGGGGTATAATTACAAAGAAATCGTAGGTTGAACTAAGGCTATAATTAGTTATTTTGAAACATATTTACATTATTTTGTGCAAGATCTTTTATTCAGCATCTTTTATTTTCTAGCTGCCATTAAAAGATATTTTACATCCAAAAAGGAGGCCAACAATAGGCACAATAAGAATAAAGAAGAGTTAAATAAAAAGAGGCAAGCAACATATGAAAGAAAGAAAGAGGTAAACTTGAAATTCAATTTAGCTCAGTAATCATACAGTTTTACTTAAAGCTCATCTTAGAACATTGTTATTGATTTTGATGACACTGGATGAATATTATCGAAATGGTTTAGGTCACTTGAGGAAAGAAAAGGAAGTTGATGAAAGGGTGTCTATATGAGTACTTGATTGTGTGCCCATGTATTTAAAAATATATTCAAAACAAATGTTTCATTCAAGTGATTTGGGTAAATATGGAAGGTAACTGCAATTGTGTTTTTCCTTTAATTTAAAACATATCTTTTTGGACAGAAATTGAAGAGGAGACTTGTTGCGGTAGAGAAGAAGACGAGATGGTCCGAGGAGAAGAAAAATAAAGTTAGAACATTTTTCCAGCTACCAAATACTCACAAATATATGAGCAGTGATGAGGAGGGAGATGATGGTTTTGTGTCCCATCCATATTCCTGGGAGAGTGAGGAATTACAGAAAGTTAAAGGAAGTCTGGACAAAAAATATTTAGAGACATGTCCTCCACGTAGCAAGAGGTTATTGTCCAAAGAAGTAGGGGGTATCTAAGACAAGAAGAGCCTCCTAAATTGAACATTATTCATGCATGGACTTTAAACATGTGAATTGCATGTAAAAATATGTTCTTAACATGTAATATTTTTTTTATTTTTTGACTATGTGATGCATATGCAATTTCTTTTATGTAACACCACTTTTTCATTTCTACACATATTTAGTCTTTGAATCTGAAGTGCCACAGGGATCTGTATTGGGACCATTGTTGTTTTTATATATATATGTGTTAATGATATTGCAGATATACAGATTATTTGCGGATGAAAGTTCTCTGCAGCAGTCATTCAAATCTATTAAATTTTTCGAAGACAATTTCAATTATGATCTTTAGGTTCAGAAAATGACCTTTGTAGTTCAATTCTTTTAAAACAAAATTCAAGATAATGCATTCTATCATAAAATATATCAAAAATATTTTGTTATGCATTGCAGCATGTTTGAAATATCAATGATTTATTGTGTACAATTTGTTTTATATTGTTATAGATGTTCATGTATATTAACCACCGTTATTGTGGTATATAATCATACATTTGTGAAAAATATAAATTAATAAATTGACTATTGATATTTAAATATGCAGCTTTTGTTATCTCAACAGATCATTTAAAACGTGATTCTACAAGAAATGTCTTGTACTAAGATATGAACTCCTCATTCACAATATATACTTTTGTATAAAGAAATTTATTGCAATTTGATAAAATCTGAAAAGGGGAGTATACAGATTTCCATATTAATGGTAAAAATTACACACCTTTAAATTTGATTAAATATGCTCTTTATTAAAAATTACTTAAATTAAAGTCATTGGTAAATACGACCTTTTACTTTTTGTAAACATAAATTTACTCTCGTAAATATTATATTTAAGTTCTTGTAAATTCATTGAAAAAGACAACCTTTAAATTTTTGTAAAGTTGCATTTACTTGAGCAAATATGGTCTTTAATTTTTTCGTAAAGGTATTGTAAATTGGGCCATTACAAAAATTTACTTCCCAGTAAAGGTAATTAAAGACCATATTTACCACCTTTTTCTTATTTAAGTAAATGTGATTAAATACACTTAAAGCTATTGTAAATCAAGTATTTACAATATCTTTCCTCCCTTTGTAAAGGCAGTTTTTCAAGCAGTGTTAGGAGGAGAAAGCATCCCATATTGACCGTTCACCTTGAGCTTTTTGCGCGGCTGAGTTCAGGCTTTCCCCATAAATACCGGTGCTGTAAAAATGTACTTTACCGCACTGGCACATTACATGACGTCACAATGAAAAATACGTCATGATGAAGGTAATGACATCTACATTCCTTTTGCAGTTGGAAATGTTAAAATATTTTTTCGCTATTTACCACCGCTGTCAAACGATAAACCGCAATAGTGTAAACGTTTCTGTCAAATGGGTTATATTAATTCTCTTTGATATAGTTTCAATTTCTTCTTTATATCACATACATGCTAAAGTAATACCCATATTATATTGTGACCTTGATATCGCTCCTAATTTGCACGTATAGTGACTTTCACAATGGACTGATTTGCATAAACAGTGTTTCCGTACATACAAATTTCATCATCGACACGACACCCTGATTTTTTTGAGTGAAATATGTTTGATTTATGTGACATGTGAACTTCAGTGCAAAAGAAAGTTAAGGGAGGAAGTTGTGGCTTCAACAACAAAAAACATGTTTTTCAGGCTAGATTCAATTTTGTATATACAAAAATCGCTGCATCTTGCATGTTCAATGCAAAAATTAAACATGTTACAAGTCACGATAAACTTGCTTCCATCACTTTTCAAATTAAGAAATTAATATGTTTTGAATTTCTATTAACTTCACCTTGCATTGATATTTGGATATCGTGCCAATGGAACGATTTATACATACACCGTACGATTTTATCTTGATATTTGATCACGTGATATACAGCTGATATAGAGACTGTTGGTCTGGTGAAAAATGTATGGTAGGTCAATATGCTCTTAATTATATATACTATTTTTTGGTATAAAATGGTTGTGTGTACAGAATTTGTCAAAAATTGATATGTTTATTAATGTTTTCCAATGACATATTTCTATGGTCCTACTTAACACAACTGTGTATCTTGATCAGGAAACCAAATACAGTATGTCATGAACTGCCTGATATCCAATTTGTATGAAACACATCAGACATTATTAATTAATATGTCTACATTTCAATACTCGTCTACTCCTACCCTATCTTGATCAGGTAAATGGAGTAATATGTAGTCAAAATTATATATAGTATATTAAGAATGAGTCCTTTTCTTGACAGCATCATACTTGATATACTAGTTTAACTTAAGAAGTTAATAACCCCAATTTGATTTTGAGGTCGCAAGATCACAATGTCAAGGTCATTCTAAAGTGGAATTAGGAAGATATATCCGCTCAATAGGCGAAGAAACCTCTGCTTAACAATAATCAAAGTTAATACACTAATATATCCTAAAAAGTAGATGACACCCATTGCTTTTAAAGTCGCAATAGTGCAAGATCATGACTAAAATCATTTGATATTTGGAAATATCTGCTGAGAATCTTGAGAGATCAGACTTAGCATTGTGGTTACCCCTTACTAGTAGATAATCCGCATTCTACCATTTTCACAAATTATCTAATTTCAAAGTTGATCCTTTTAAAAATTGACATACATGGACATGCATGCATAAGTTTCTTAAACATTTTTACTGATTGATAGATATGTAAACTTTACAGAAACATAGGTTTAATTTTGGTTCCTTTTGTACATATACAACAGTGCTGAATATGTTTCTATCTAATTACAGTGCCAATCAGACCCAACCTGACAGAAAGCAGTCCCAGTAAACAAACCGAAAAACAGTCCCAGTATGCGGGGTTAAAACAAGTAGTGGGAGGATCTAAGCCGACATTGAGATAATCAATAAACATTGTCGATAATCGCTGGAGCGCGTCGATATGGCAGTCGAAATCGAAGATAAATGACTTACAATGTAAGTAAAGAGAGCAACATATTATACATGAAAACAGCACATATTCAAAATACTTGTGTGACACTTTTTCATGAATTTATAACAAAATGATAGTTTATGAATATGAGTGAAAAAAGATACATGCAGAGTTTATAAGTCTGATGACCACAAGTTCACAACGTAAAATCAATTGACGTCCATGTTCTGCCGGGCAATTTTGTTGTTGTCATTCATTATTTATTATTTTAATATTTCATACAGAGACATGTGAAGTGTATCTTGCGTTCTGAAAATTTTGTAGCAGAATTGAATTTATTTCTTGACTGGGTTATTGAGATAAATGTGTTTAAAGTCGCCTAAATGATTTATTCACTTACCGTCTCTATTTAGCTAGCAAAAACTCCTTCCATTTATGTGTACACGTATTTTTAAGTTGTAAATTATTGGTTAGATATGGGTTACTTATTGCCAGCATTGTAAAATTGTTGCATTTCACTACAACATTTAGACAGATCTAACGAATTGTGAAGATTTCAATCAAAATGTATATGCAGATGTTGTTTTAACCTGAAATCGAAGGTACCGTGTTTATAAAGTGCTTGTTAAGGAATAGACGTGTTCAAAGCGTTACCGACGACAACATTTAACAATAATTACTCGTTTGCTAGTCACGATAGCCCTGTTTTGACACATGTAAACACACAGCGGCAGTTTTAACTCATAGTGGATTTCATTTTTCAAATGTAATTGACCAATCAAAATTAATCAAGCAAATTCTAATTGAAACCGAAAAGAGTGAATTCTATTCTGGGTTAGAAACTCCAGCACCGAAAATGTCACAAAGACCAAAGCGGACGCGGGCAGATAAATATTTTTGTTTGTTTATTTCCATATGGAAAAATCACTAAAGTACACATACTTGTAACATGATTTAGTGGGAAATGAACAAGGAGTAAATTATTCACATTCATGTAAAATCTGCTTCCTTAAACACTTATGAGCCGTGGAATGTAGGAAGATATTCTTGTCATTCTATTTCCTTCCATTATTTTCTCAAGTTCTCTAGTTAAAATGCGCCAGTAAGCGGGAAAAAACTACTGAAGTGATTTGTGTATATTCTGAATACAGGGGGGGGGGGGGAGGGGTGGTGGACTTTCTTAACAATCTTAACATCACGTGATTCATTCACGCTTGGCTGAACAAAGCAGTCCCAGAAAGCAGTACCAGGACTGCTAAGACCACTGAGACTGCTGGGGCTGCTTTCTAGAGCAGTCACAGGCCAGTCCCACAGCAGTCCAAGGACAGTCCTAGAACAGTTCCACTTTTTGAGAGAGCAGTCCCCTGGGACTGCTTGGGTGTCAGGCTGGGTATGGTTGGTACAGTGAAGTGTTTTATAAGGCAGTATGGCAGTGTGGGTAGTTGATTCGATGTTAGCGTTCATACCTTTTGTTATGGTTGAATGATGGATCAGAAATAACGGATTTGATATCAGTTGCTATGGTTCGATCTTCTGGATCTTCAACTAAATAAAAAAATAAAAGTGGATGCTTAATTATATCCCCCAAATCGTTCATAGATATATTTTTTATAGAACTATCATACCGCTTTATCATTATTTATTTTTACTAACTAGAAAATTACCCAAAGATATTGATTTTTTTTAAAGATACTGTACCGCTTATGGATATCGATTTCCTCTGTTTAACGTTCATTCTGTTAGTAAGTTCACAAGTGAAAACGCCTTCATCTTCTGTAGTGATACCTGTTGTTCAAAAGATATATATCAAGAAAACTAATGTATATGAAAGGTGAAGATAACGAAGAGTGATCAATCTCATAACTCCTATAAGCAATACAATATAGATAGTTGGGCAAACACGGATCCCTGGACACACCAGAGATGGGATTAGGTGCCTAGGAGGAGTAAGGATTCCCTGTCGACCGGTCACACCCGCCGTGAGCCATATATCCTGGTCAGGTAAACGGAGTTATCCGTAGTTAAAATCAGTGTGCCAAAACGGCCTAACAATCGGTATGAAACCTGCCAGACAGCAATTGACCCAATGATAGATTGTATTGACGAACTAGATGGTTATAACTACCATGGAATTTACGAAATGCTGACTTAAATCGAAACTGCTGAAACTCCTGTACCATCAATGAATGAATTCATTTTCTAACATCAATAAAATGTAAAATGAATATGATACAGGTTTAGTTTCGTTAACTATGATTTAATGATAGCAAAAAAAACCCGAAAGTATTATAGAGTATACATGAGTAACGCTAATCAGGCTAGCTGTGTACCCTTGTGAACAATTTCATAAAAATAGGTTACATCATGTGTGGCACTATGCTAGGTTTTAGTAGTCGGGTCAATGATGGCAAGGATAAAAAAAATTCAAAGGTTCGATAGTGATGGAGGATAAGCACTCAATTCCCCTGTTAGGACCAAAGTTGCAGTTTGTGTCACATATATTCTTTTATGAACGGTGAAGATAACAAACAGTGGTCAATCCCATAACTCCTATAATCAATACAAAATAGAGAGTTGGGCAACATGGACCCCTGGATACATCAGAGGTGGGATCAGGTGCCTAGGAGGAGTAAGCATCCCCTGTCGACCGGTCACACCCGTTGTGAGCCCTATATCCTGATCAGGTAAGCGGAGTTTATACTTTTTTTTAAGTGGTCATATCATTTGTGGCGATGTACTTGGCTTTTTTTTAAGGATAAGTAGTCAGAAAGAATACAGCAAGTCACAATAACCTCAATACATTTCTAAAATGGTTATAGTGGGACCCCCTGTCCCTTTTGGGGACAAAGTTGTATAACACATTTTATTTTGCCTCTAATCCTCTTCATCGTGACGTATGTACTTTGTATATTTTCAATGTTTACAGGGAATAACTTACAAAACCTGACATCACATATATGGGGGTATACCCTAATATACAAAACACATGTGGACAATTCTTTTGTTAACTTAAGGCATTATTCTAAACAATCCTCACAAGAAAGAGGTGCATGAATGTGTTTTTGGAAAATGTCCAAAGACATCATGTGATGTATTCGGAAGGCTATACGCAGCTTAATGATCGAATTATTTATGTTTTTCTTTGTAATGTTTCAATTATGTTCATAGCAAGTGAATATATGTTGGTTTTATAATATTATAATCTAATATAGTGTCCATGAGTACATAACTTGATAAATTATGAGATCATTTTTGGTGTGAAAGTTTTGATGTTTGATGATGGGGTATATGTGCTTTAAGATATAATATAGTACTATAGGGAAATAAGCGTGATAAGTTGTGACAAATATGAGAATTTTTTTAGCTCAAGAGTTATTTACTCTATTTAAATAAAAACAAAATGTTTGATTGACAATTGTGTTAAAAGGATGGACCTATCTTAAGCAAGAATTCAAAAACGAAACACAACAGATTGAGTTCTTGCGAAGTGAAATACGTTACTTGAACTGCGGAAACTCCAATGAAGGAATGTATATTCTGAACGATTTCCTCGTCGTCTGTCTAACCATCGTCAATACAAAGCATCATTCATACCAGAACGTCATCCGTTTGTGGTGACATTAACCTACATTGTACTTCATCAAGTACAGGGAATTTGTTTATATATAATACACTGATTTTCCCATTACGCAAAACAACCCACCAAAAGGATAATTTTCTTTTAAAACCTTTTAGAACAATGTGTATGAATTAAATGTGTCTTAATAAGAATTTGGATGATAGGGTTATATTTATATGTCTGTTCTCGGTGCATTCCACATGCAAGTTTACTTTGAATAAAAAGAAACACCATCTAACACCCTTCCAATTTTTAGATAAACATGGTTTGGCACAGTGTCCTGAATTGATTTGAATCTGTTCCGAGAAATCATCGCATGTTCTTTTCTCCAAAATTGTTTAGGTAAATTGCTCCTCCATTTTGAATAGCGTGATGTAAAATATATTATTCAGGAAGACTTTCTGAGATGATACTCATGAAATATATATGTATATGTGGTGGTGACTGATATGTGTAGTCATTAATGCGTTATATTTGTATAATGACATGAACATCAGCTGTGGAGCAACAATTAATGCAAAAAGGGTGCAGAATCGTGAATGATTGATTTCTAATTGATCTGAACATATTTTATTGAACTTTGAAGAATCAATTGGGATCAGGCTTATATTCCGTAACTTAGAACTCCTTCTCCTTATCAGTGTATATATATATATATATATATATATATATATATATATATATATATATATATATATATATATATACAGTATAATCTGTCTAAACCGGCTATGTGTGGTTCCAAAGAAATTGGCCGGTTTGCACAGAGTCCGGAGTGCAGAATGTTGACAATAATGAGAGTTGCTTCCCTTGTATTCACTAGCTATGCATACGCTAACGTTTTAATATATCACAAAAGAATTCAAAATGTAAAAATATAAATGTCAGTGTTTTATTGTTGTGCTCATTTGAAAAAGTTTCAATTTTTATTAAACAGTTTAAAATCTGGGAATTATTCGCGCAATTTTCTGTTGGTAAATTGTCGATTTCTACTACACCATCGCCGTTATCAAGTGCTGCATTATGTACGTTCGTCAAGTTTGTGTTGTGTTCGTTTAAAATTTGTCTTTCCCAGCTTTCATTGTAAATGTATCACTTTCAACTGTCTCAATTTGTGAAACAGAAACTAATGCAATGCCGAGTGATCGACCGGACATGGCGAGTTGTGCTAACTAACTGCATATCATCACTGTCTGACTCGCCGTAGAGCTCCGAGAAGTCCACGAGGGGAAACCCTGCTTTTGGAAAACATAACAGGATTGTTGCCGATTTTATTTCATTCCAAGAATGTATCGAATTAATCGATTAATTGAACTTTGTCTTTTAATGTCAGTTCTCGTCTCTGTCATTAGGGGGAGCGCCATTACCTCGTGCGCGGTGCTGTCATAATTGAAAAGTGCACCCCCTAAAAATCAGGTTTTATTTTAAACTGATCGCGACTCCTCGCCAGTTGCACTCTTTTACTTACCTGTGGCTTCCTTTGAGACACCCTTTGTGTACATCGCATGTGATCGACCGAATACCGACAGGTTGGTCATCGTGGGGTGGCTGGTTTAAATGCGATAATTAGAGCTAATTACGAGCAGTTGGGACCTTGTGTACACTGAATACAATTGACCGCAACAATTAGGGTGGTGTATCATCGAGGGGCCGGTTTACACAGGATAATTAAAGTTAATTGATAGCAGTTGGGACTGTGTAAGCCGGCCGATATACAGAATACGCAGTATCCGGAGTACAGGGAATTATTAATAAAGGATTTGTTAAAGAAATGTTAGGGACTATATTTTGTGGCCGGAATTGACAGAGCGCCGGAGTACTCAGAGGCCGGTTTGGACAAATTATACTGTATATATATATATATATATATATATATATATATATATATATATATATATGGTTCGACCCCGGGCTGGGGCAAAAAATTTCAGTACCTAGTTGTGATTATTTAGTGCTTTATATATATATATAAAGGGTGTTAAGAAAGTTCGTTCCATGATTCACATCATGCCTTAACTTATTTATAAATAACTCATATACAAGTTTTTATGTTTTTAATTTTGTGTTAGGAGGGCAGTGTGAGGTGTCGCTCCATCTTGAACAAACGTAGCGTGTCCTGGATATTGAACCAACTTTCGTTCGTCAATCCTACCACTATTTTTCTGTCGATTCAGAGCAGGTTTTAGTTCTTTTTGAAGAATTTTCTTCACATAATAGTCAGCATTAATAGCTTTGCCGGCTGGAACAATGTGAAGTTTGGACAAACCCCGAACTCCCATCGCACCCCATATCATGACTTTAGCGCTTGACTTGACACAGCTTACGTCTGGAACCTCATCTGACTGGGACCCCCATACAACATCGTCCTGTCGGTTCGGAACATGAAACAAATATTTTGTAGATTCATCACTAAAGATGTAGTTCTCCCAGTCTTCAGCCGTCAAATGCTTGTGATCTCGAGCAAATTTCAATCTCTTTTGCCTCTGTTTTTTGTCAGTAGTTGATTTCTCGATCTTTTAAATGCCTTCCATTTTTTAACTTTTCGCAAATAATTATAAACAGTTACGTGACTTACATTAAAGCCTGAGTTCTTAATTTCCTTGCTGCATTTTCTTGTTGATTTTCCTCTTTTGTATTTTATGTTCTCCACTTTTTTCTTTACTACCCCCACTATTTTCGATGGCCGACCGGATCTCGGTTGATCGGTTAGTTGTTTATTTTGCTCTCGCCTTCGTCTCCACTTTGTTACCCATCGCTCACTTTTACATAGTTGCTTAGCCACATCCTTCACACATAATCCTGCATCTAATAAAGCCAAAGCTTGAGCTCGTTCATTAATTGTATCAACACTTGTACAGGACGTCTGCTTTTTCAACGAACTCGGCATATTTATTTCATGACGTAATAAACATTATGTTTACATCACTCCATAGTAACACGAGAGAGTGCACATAGGGAAGGATAACTATCGATATAATGGAAAAAAAAATCTAAAGTGTTACCAGTAAAAATTTGAAACAAAAATATTTAGTTTTTCTATTTAATTTTTTAAATTTACAAACGGAACGAATTTTCTTAACACCCATTATATATATATATATATATATATATATATATATATATATATATATATATACAGCCACCTGCCAAAAGTTTATAGACAAAATGGCGGATCTAAATTCCAACTTCACGGAAGTGGCTTGTTTTATCTTTTGTAAATTCTATATATAGAAAACGGGGATTCCGTATGCATACCACATATACGTACAGGGTCTTGTGTCGTCATATATATGTGACGTCATATGTTGGTATTTATTTGATGATCGTCTGATACAAGCTTCTGAATCTAGCTATGGGAAAGTCTAAGAATTTATCGCCAGCTGTGAAACAAATTGTCGTAGACAGTTACAGACAAACGGGAAATTATTCTGAAACTGCTAGGGTATTGAAAATGGACCGGAAAACCGTGTATGCTGTTGTAAAACGGTGTGAAATTCGAGGAAGTGCGGGAAATGATAAAAAATCGGGACGCCCCAGAAAAATGGACGTTAGAGACGAGCGTCAACTATTGCGGCTTGTAAAATTTAACCGTACCACTCCATTAAAAGACATAACAGGACAATTTAATCAAGGTAGGAAAGTTCCCGTGTCTGAAAGATCAATTCATCGTTATTTGTCAAAAAATAAGTACCATCGACGTGTATGCAGGAAGAAAATTAGGATTCGCGAACAAAATAGGAAAAACCATGTGGCATGGGCGAGAGGTAAACGACGGTGGACTGTTGACTATAACTGGTCAAAAGTGATCTTCTCTGATGAATGTAAAGTTGTTTTGGGACAAAACAATCGAGTTTATATTAGGAGAAAGGCAGGAGAAGAATGGTTACCAGCGTGCATCAGCCCCGGCGCACCACCGAAACCTGCTATGAGTTTAATGTTGTGGGGATGCATTACCTGGAATGGAGTTGGCACACTAACGGTGGTAAATGGCAACATTAATGCAAATAAATATATTGATATCCTTGAAGAACAATTGTGGCCGGTTGTAGTGAAAATTTTTCCTACTAACGATTACATATTTCAAGATGACAATGTCCCGGTTCACCGTGCCCGAATTGTACAAGAATGTAAACAAATAAACAAAATTCCAGGTATGTTTTGGCCAGCACAGTCACCTGATGCAAATATAATTGAAAACATTTGGTTTCTGTTGAAAAATAAACTTAAACGCAGACTTTCTAATATAAACAATGTCACTGACTTGGAGAGAAATATAAATGACATCTGGATTAACATACCCGTTACTTACATACGGAACCTCTATCGATCCCTACCTATCAGAATGTTGAAAATGATCAGATCAAAGGGATGTATAACAAAATACTGAGGTAAGATTTATTCTCTTTGTAATTTCATAGCCACTGAAAATCCGTATTACGTTGACGTTTAGACATTGACGTCCGCCATTTGTCTATAAACTTTTGGCAGTTGGCTGTATGTATATATATAAGACCGCGGAACATTAATTGGCAAGATTGGATAATTTACAGCGTTTCGTCACTGTCATATTTGTGAACAGTCAAAACACTTGACGTCACAACGGTAGCATTCAGCAAGGATGACTGTTAAAACACTATGTCATATACCAAGTAGTGTATCAACCCTGATATACCCATCTTGGCTAGGGTGAGACAGCTGCTAGGAGCTAGGGTTGTCTCGCCCTAAGGGCCGGAATATTTCTGTGTCGGCCCGTTGTCAAGGGGCTGTCTCGCCCTCAAATTTCAAATTACTATTTCTTCTTTGATCATTTGATATCTAACAAAAGTGCATGAAATATGATGTTACACACAAAAAAATTGTCTAATGTAATGCTTTTTTCCACAAAAAAATAATTTAAACAGTAAAATTAAATGAAAAGTTTTCAAAAACAGCGCCAAACTGTAGCGAGCATCTAACCAAAGAGAGGTAAACCAAGTAACATTTGTTTATTTAGAACAATAACACGTTTTAGCTTTAAAATTAAACAATCAACGTTCCGGGCAATAGGAAATAGTAGGGCAATATATTATGGAGGGCTGTACTGAAGCATATTTAGAAATTCCTGGTCCTGATGGAGATCAAAATGTTAATTACGGCAATTTTGATGTAGAAAACCGCTTTAAAGCGATGTCGGAGAGTGAAACCACCGAATTCATACAAAGTAAGAGAAACAAAAACACTTCAAGAAAAACAGACGGACACATGAAAGTCTTATACGACCGGCTTGTTAATATTTGCTACGAAAACAAAAGACTTCATGAGATACCGGCAAAAGAATTAAACATTTATTTGGCCAGATTCTTTTTGTCTGTGAGAAAGCCGGACGGCGGTGAATACGAACCGAACACATTACTGGGCTACTTGGAAAGTTTTTATAGATACTTGAGGGATGCAAGAGAAGTTCTGATGTCTAAAAGAAAAGATCTAAAATCCCAGGGACATGGCAACAAAAAGAGAAAGGCAGAACCGATATTTTTCGAAGATTTTCAACGACTTATAGATGCTAAACAAATAGGAAATGGTAAGAAACTTACTTTACTAGAAGGTAACATTCCCAAAACAAAACAAATGTCAGCTGCATTAGTTTATCATACTGTAAACATTCTAGTTCATACGATAACGCCACGTAAACAAAGTTCTACAACTCTTAGAAAATTGTATAAAATACTCAAAACGGACGATTTTGGTTATTCCGGGGAAAAAATTCACATAATTCCAATTTTTATATTAGTAAACCCCCAGGCGCTGCTTAATAGCATATACATCAACAACACAATGCATTTTGGATTGAGAGGACGCCATGAACATGAACAAATGCTTTGGGGAGATATTGAATTAAAAGAAGATGCAACAGGGGTAGAATATTTAGAATTCACCGAAAGAGCCATCAAGAGAAGAAATGGAAATGGAGAGAGCGGGCCATTCCTCCCAAAAATGTTTGAGAGAAAAGGTGAAAAAATATTGTATAAAATATTGGGTTTATCTTGTTTGAACAATATATGAAAATAATATTTAATAACAATTATCGATTTGTTTTATATATAGGAGACTCCATGTGTCCAATAAATCTTTACAAGGAATATATATCACACAGACCCTCAGAAATGTTGGATCCTGGCAGAAGGTTTTATCTATCGATAAAACAGAAACCCACTGATGAAGTATGGTACAAAAAGCAGCCCATGGGGGAAAATGCTCTTGGAAAACTTGTCAGCAACATGACAAATACAGGTTAGCAGTGAAAAATATAGTTTATTTTCAAACACTGTCATCTAATCATTTCTTGATTAATATCGTTGGAACTCCCTTTTCATTTTAAGCCGGTATCATGAACAAGCACCTCACGAATCACAGCATCAGGAAGACAACTGTAACAAACTTACTGGAGGCAGAATTTGAGCCGACTGGGGTCATGCAAATCACAGGACACAACAATGTTCAATCTATTAATAACTACAGTCACCTCCCTTTCAAAAACAGAAAGAAATGTCTATTGCCCTTTCTAATGTTACTAATGTTACTTCAACCAGTGCCACATTCCCACATGAAGAACAGCTAGCTTCCCTGGACGATGGATATGACGAATTCCTCAGTCAAGCGGTACAGTTAATTGAAACTTCCACAGCTTCAGGACCACAGGAAGGGTTATCCATGATTGATCTACCAATTACTGTGACCAGCAATGGAATACAGCTACAACACCTAGGCTTCAGCATGTTTCAAAATGCCAACATTAGTGGAAACATAACCATTACAATCTTTAATCCAATGTTTTATGGTTGTCCTCGCTGAATCATACCCCCCTCTCTTTCATTGTTGCGTCAATGCTTTGACAGTTACGAACGCAATATTTCCTCAATATTGCAAGCTAAAGCCGTGGTATTTTAAATAGTATCTCCAAAAAACCTCCGGTTGATTTTTAAAATCATTTGTGACGTACCATACACACATTTTTCTATGAGTGTTAAAATATTTAAATATATATTTTAAAATTTACTACAAGTATCTGATGATCACTAATGCATTTCAGAAGATATTCACATGTTTGCGCCTGATACATTTGAAACATGTAATTGAGAAGAGGATTGAAATTAACTTTAAAACGTGCAATTCCAATTTATTGTTTTCTCGGCCATCCGCTCTGAATCGAACCTATCTTTTTTCAGTTGTGACGTCAAGTGATTTGCCTATAACAGATATGACCGTCACAAACGCTGTATACTAAGTATTTCCAAGCTTGTCATTTAATGTTCCACAGCCTTAACAGAGTAAGCTAATTTAAAGTTATGAGTATGACGGTGGACATTACTTACACAGGGGTAGAACACCTAAATTCGCATACCACACCTACGTGTGCAGTTAAAATAAATCAAGAGACACGTATTTGAATAAAAAAAAATCCATGTAATATTATTTTCAGATCAGAAATATTTTTTTTATTTAGGCGACACCAATAAGATTTCTTGTTCTTCGGACAAATGACCCCAAAAAATTGGGGGCGAGCGAGCGATTTACAATTCATAATATTATAATTTATTTTCAACATAATTTGCTGGCGGTATTGTAAAAGAACAAAGCGAGCGATATATTTTTTTCTCATGAACTTTGTAAAACAATGAAATATATATTCAAAATCACCTGAACATGTAAAATAACCAATATTCTATTTTTTTAAAGGGGGCATTAGCTGTGAAAGTGATGGTAATTTTTTGTACTCAAAATATCTCAATGGCACAGTAATATACATGTAAATTAATGACTTATAAAACATTTATTTTGTACAAAAACAAGACACTATTAGATAATCTCTTTTGGTGTAAAGAAATATATATGGAAGAATAATTAATTACCTTGCAAGACATCACCAATTATTTAATCACCAATATTACATAATTCGTGTTCCTGCTTTGGGGATAAATAGTATATGAAATAATCAAATTGTGCTGTTTTTGCTGAAATATATAATATTGAGCAATGTTCATTGAATTAGATTTTTGGTGACAAAATGACAGCTAATGCCATTTGGAAATTTAGTAAAAATAATACAGGTAGTGTTTCTGTAAGACATTGTTTAAACCCCAAATGGGATTGCTTAGTTTACGTGTTCAAGGCATTGTGTATTCAAGTTCATTATTTGATGAAGAAATGAATAACAAAATTCAGTGAATACATTTAAAATTATATTTGTACATGTACATACATGTGTAATTGCTATTCAAGACTAAATATAGTGTCGGTTGCCCAGTTCCAGATCACATTTTCATTAACGATTGCTGGCGGTACCACGAAGATAATTTAGGTTTCAATCTTTTTGTGAGAGGATCAGAAGTTTCTCAAATGAAAATTTATATAATTTATCTGACAATTGTTGTAAATGTCACAGGTCTTTGCATTTTCCGTACCAGAGTCCGTGGGTCTGTTCCGAATCACACCGCGAGTTCCGAATCACGGATATGTTTGAAACGACTGCAGGCCGATTCGCACATTGACTAATCCGATCCGACATTCAATCGGTCTCATACTTTTAATCAGTATGTGCTATGTCTGTATATTTATTCCGCTTAAGATATTAGGTTTAGTTTTTGTAGCAATAAAAATAGATCGGACACTAGTTTAAATTAATCTTTACATTTTTTAACAATATTCAAAACTTTACATTTAGACATAGCCAAAATTGCAGCATTTGAAATTCTCTTAATTAGCATTCGTGATTATCTTTCACTCAGGCTGTTCATGATATAACATTATATATCTACACGGAATAACAATTTCTAGCCATTTTCTTGCGGTTTTGGCAAGGGTGGGAAACTTGGAATAAAAAAGATGATAGAGTTCTAAAATCAAATAAGCTAAAGTTGAATAAACTACAGTATACATTTTAAATATTGATTTCAAGAAGTAAATCTAGACGCAATGCGTAGTATTTTGACACTCACAAGTTTCTAATTTAAAAAAAAATGTTTGTTGAGTTTATAAAACAAATGTATGGATTTTTTTTATATTTGACACTACTTCTATAAATCCAAGAGTGCCATTGATATGAACTGAAATATTGCTAAAAGTTTAAAACTAAGTTCAATAGGACGCGTGTGATACGACTGATCCGAAGTTGTTTCAGCAGATGGTGTTTCTTTGGTAAGGCATCTTGACTAAAATAATATACTTAATAAAGAAATATTTATTGATGCTATTGCTGAAAGGAGTATCAATATGCATTAAAGTTTTGTGCAAGAAACGTGGTTATACTTTAGCTATATACTTCTCCCCACAATGTGATTTTCCCCTCGCGTGAAAATGACCAAGTCATTGTGCTTTATAGAAGTGTGACAAGTAATAATTGAATAAAAATTACATCAGTTTTATATCCCTCAGCAATCATTTCAAACTTGATTTACCTTTCTAAGTAGAAATCATTTCAATAATTAGTAGTTTTAAAAAAATAATCACAAAGTGATTCGAAACTGACAATGATCCGGAGCTGGGCAAAATACTAATTTGTTTTTGTTAAAATCTGTCTTTCTAACTGTCCACCACTAAAGTTAATGGTTGTGTTTGGAAGAACTACACTCCGGTTCTTTTTGTTAATTTTTACAACTAATACCAGCATAGTTTTCCTCGGCTCAAGACAAGAGATCGTACAGGTGACCTTTACAGAAGACAAGATTTCTATGGAAACTCATTTTGGCCAAATTGTGTCCTTGGCATTATTGCTTACGTCATCAAAAAAAGAAAGCAACATATGTACATTGATCATTACTGCATGCATTGCTTAAGATTCTACAAATAAAAAATATCCTCACTTGTGATTTGCATGGTAGACACAGTTCCTATGTTTAATTTGACTTCTATGCTGATGGAGTATCGTTGGTCGTTGATGACGTCATTCCTCAGTCTCGTGTATGCTTGTGTGAGTTTGATTTCATCTTTAAACCACGCGATATCGTAGTCATTCATGATATCGAGCACAGAGGCATTGTAGAGCAAACAGTCGATGATCACTGTGTCACCAGCGGTTAACAGGCTGTCGTTAGCTTGGATGTCGAAGTTTGGAAACTGTGCCGTGGTTGATTTTATGATCAAAGCAGAACAAATGATGAAAACAACTGAAAATAAAAGTAATTTAGGAAAGCACCAGTTTTATTCTCACTGTAGTGGAAAATCGGTACTCTTATATGTAATAAATATCATGGCTGACTTCTTTTCAAAAATTCAAATGTCCAAAAAAAATGATCAGTGGTGTATATTTGTACCTTGAATTTGTATTATGTAACCGGCTAGCTCAACGGGTTAACATTCAAAACATCATCATCATCAACAACAACAAAACAACGAAAAGTGCGACAACAATACGCGAACAACAATATCAACGTGTTTGTAAATGTCACGGTGATATTTAAAACATAAGATATAACTTTGAATATGTGTCCATACCTGAATATAATGTCCACAGTTCTCTGGCCATCTTGTGATGATATAAAGCATCTATGAAATCATATCTCACTCAATTTGTATCTTTTCCCCGGAAATGTTTATAAATAGAGTAGCTAAAGTATATCTGATCTCATGTAAAATACCGTTATACGCGGACGGATATAATTTCCTCAGTAGGTTTAAGTGAGAAATATTAAAACGTATGTACAGTCTAATGTCCGATGGCTCCACTTCCAATAAGTGCGTTGTTAAAAAAATATGATGCATGTGATGATTAAGGGGATATGATGCTGAGATGAAAGTAATTAGATTTTTGTGAAAATCATTTTATCATAGAAAGGAGGTATCTCCTGTTTGAAAAAATGATAATTTTTTATATATGTAAATGAGTTCGTTTCCATGGAAACAACCCCTGAACCTCACAATGTTGAAAAATCACAAAAGGCCAAAATTTAGCAGTTGTAGATCCAAAAATATGTACAACAAACAAACAGGTTGTAATATGGCTATAATTAATGGCCATCATACAAACAGGCTATGTGCAGACATTGTGATGTGAAAATATTTTCCACGTAACGCAAAAACAAATTGCCCAAAATTAAGTCCGAATTTTCTCAGCGCCTCTAAAAAATATCTTTTTGAGGAGTTTTCTAGGAAAATGGTGAAAAACATTTACTGAATGTAATTAGATTTTAATTATTTTACTATGATTTAAAGATGGCATACATAGCAACAGGACTACCGAAAATATTGTCACTGAATTGGATAAAAAGATATGATGAACTGTAGGTCATTGAAAATTGCTACAAATAAATCGGACTGATTTTTTTTTCTTTCTCTAAAACACTTTTTTTTATTACATCAAACACAACGCTTAAATCTTACGTTCTTAAAAGTGGTTAATTTGTGAAAATATTTTAGTTAGTATGAAAACGAATTCAATTTGGAAAGAAAACAGTCTGAATGTCCTCTGTCTTTTTTTCTAATTTTCATTTTGCATTTTAAGCGTAAATTGTTCAGATAAACGCAAAACAATCTTATTCTGTATGAATGTATATAGAATTTTTGAAATTACATATAAAGAATGCATAAAGGTACCAAACCAAACAAAAACACCACTTAAAATCATACTAAAATCATATCACCGACCAACCTAAATGTTCTGATCTCATTAAAACTGTAATACTTTAGTGAATCTTTAACCACAATAATCAAATATTTGGCTCGAATTGTTTTGAACACAGCCTCATTTTGCTTTGAAAAAATAATTCAAACAAGTAGCAATCTGACATCCGATATTGATACCGTAATTGTGCCTTAGTATTTATTAATCTAAGATAGTCTTGTGTCATTAGTTGTAATTGAATTAGTGCATGTAATTCATCATAGTAAAGGTGTAAACTGTGAAAAATACAATAGAATTGACATGAATCAACGGATGATGGACACATTCTAATTAGAACATTAATGATTCAACTAGATACTCACGTAAAGAAATTACGTATCGCAGATCTACATTATGTACCCCTCTAAAGTGCAAATATTGTTTAGATGTATGTATGAATTATTTGATTGCCATTGATTCTAACTATTCTAAAGTTTCAACTGATATTCTGGTGAAACCTATTAATGTTTCGAAAAGGGAGTTGTGTAACAAGTTGGGCGCACTTAACATGTTCATAAAACTATTATTGAAAGTTGAAGAAAATGAACAGTGATCAATCTCATAACTCCTATAAGGAATACAGAATAAAGAGTTGGACAAACACGGATCCCTGGACATACCAGAAGTGTGATCAGATGCCTAAGGGGTTCTTGCTTCGTCTACACTAGATCCCTACTTTAGTATTTTTAAAATTTATAAAAAAAAATTATAATCAAATGTTTGGTTTTCTTTCTATGCATTATGGGGAGGGGGTGTGAGGGTGGAATTGGTCTATTTGAATATGGAATTTGCGTAACAAATATGCCCGTTTCAAAGTAGAGGAGAAGCAGTCTAGAACACTCGTTTAAGTCAAGCCCCCACCCCCTCTCCCCCTGATCTGCAAATGAAAATTAGATCAGTAAAATACATGTATTATGTTAGATTTAAAACATACAATCATTATTTGATGAGAGCAGCTACAGGATGATAAAGTAAGTTTTGATTTTACCTATTCAGCATTTCCTCCGTTTTATGACATCTATTTCGGTTGAGCATCACTGAACAGACATTTTTTGTCGAAATGCGCATCTGGTGCATCAAAATTGGTACTGTATAAGTTTTACATTATGACCTCTGGGTCGAGGCCTCTCCTGGTAGACTGTTAGTCCCCGAGGGTCTCTACAGCCCAGTAGCTAAATACTTCGTTACTAGCTTGAAAATACGGATGTATATTTAATTGCTGTTATAAGATTTACAAATTCATTTCAAAATTAAGGATTATCTCCCTCATGCATATCTCTTATCCTTGGACGAATTTGGCTCCACTTTTTGACACGCTGTTTTTGGCTATATTTAGCACTAAAACTTCATAGTTATTTCGTATTTCAAACATTTCGGTTGAGCATCACTGAAGAGACATTATTTGTCGAAATGCGCATCCGGTGCATCAAAATTGGTACCGTATAAGTTTTACATCTAGGTGTTTCGACGCGTATCGGCCGATCTAATTTCAAATTCAAACATCTAACAATATATAATTTTCATTCAAATAAGCAATTAAACGTACGTACATTTCAATTATTTTTGCAAAAAATGCATGCATGCACACCTCATTTGGACTTCATTTTCTCTGATGAGTAAATCCATCGATAATTAAATCCCGTCATGCATATGCGGAAATCAGTGGTAAATAATTCGTAGCCTGCTTTGTATATCTCTACTTATTATGGTACATGAGGTTACATGTACTATAGATGAGCCAATGAATTTCATTAAATAATTCACAAGACGCAGACAGTATATACATCTACCGTTAGAGGTATATACGTGAGCGGTACCACATGTACCTATCTGCCGACAAAATGTTTAGTCCTCGGCTAAATATATTTTTTAATTATTTTTATTATTTACGAAATCTCGGAATATAATACAAAATATTTATTATTACTCTGGCATGATAACAATTTTGCAGAATGTTTTAACCCCAAGTTTATTGTCGTTCAATTTGGCTATATGTACTTATAAAATTGTGCAGAGATTTTTTTCGACGTGTTGCGACTCCGTCTTTCATTTCTATTTTGAGTCTATTTTGAACAGAATACACAGGTCAAGAAATATATAATAACATGCGAGACCACGACATATGTCAAACTCTGTTAGCTGTCAACGTAAACATGGCGTCAAAAATCATGCGCTTATGTCGTTACCTCATATTTCTTTAAAACACGTCATAACGGCATTCATACAGAACTATTTAATCAAAATAAGGCCCCAACTGTTGTGATTTATGCTTTTGTATTTCGAAAATATGACTTTAGTCAAAGTCATAATCAATATATGTCACGACAATCATGACATACGTACGTTAGTTCGAGTTGCGCAGTGACTTCAAAAACGTCACAATCATATCCCCTTAAGAGTACTTTTGAGATGCCTGATACATGTGTTTTCCTACTCTGCGTTTTTCTCTATGATTTTTTAAGATGTTGATATTATTATTCGTAATCTTCACTTTTTCTCATCTATAAGTGAAAACATATGTATTTTCAGAAAATGTACTAGGAGTGCTATAAAATCCTGAATCGATTTTCAACGAAAATCATGAAGCCGGAAACAACAGAGAGAGAGAGAGAGAGAGAGAGAGAGAGAGAGAGAGAGAGAGAGAGAGAGAAGAAAATATTTATGCAAACTAAAATGCATGATGATGCTGACTTTTCGTCCCTGAAGAAAACGTCAGCAGCGATTTTTATATTGCATCGGTGATGGATTGCTTCATGATTCGTTACTGTGTTAAAATTTGATATTGTGTTCGTCATAGCTAGGACAGTGTCAAACTCTTTATGTATGCTTATCTAAAATTATCCATATCTTGTGTCCCTTAACGAATTCAATTCTTATATATCTTTAATGTCGTGCAAGAAGCGACCACAATTTACATGGGGAACTAGGTTTATTTATGTATAACTTCACGGGACTTGGGGAAAAGTGTTTACTTCAATGACCAATAAAAATCAATATTCATGTCCAAACCCACATTGTATCAATTGGTGGGTAAGCTGTTACATGTATATGTATGTGTCTTGTATTTAACTGAAATATGTTTATAAATCAAATCCATGGTGTTAGTAATTGTAAATTATTTATATAATGCTTAATTCAACATATCAACAAGGCTTTTTGACAGTATAGACAGCTGTTTGTTCAATAAAATAAAACACGGAAATATAAAAAAAAAATTGTGGTTGTGGTAACGATACTAGAGTTCCTCATTGACAACATCTACGCAGTGTGTGTTGATTAGGTCTTTTAACAATTTTGTTGGGATTACCATGGGCACGGTGTATGTGTCTTTTTAGCTGACCCGTTTTATATTTGTATGAGGCAGAATTTATTCAAAAGATTCTACATGAGAAAAACAAATGTCGTGCTGTGATTTTCAAATCCACATTTAGATAGCTTTTGTTGTGTGAAAATACCATTGTAACCCATTTCCCATATGTATGCAACAGTGGTATATGTGTGAAGTGAAAATTGAATTTTGAAATATTTTTAAAAAGTTTTAACTATATTAGCAATATTCATTTTCATTCACGTGTTGATTGGATATGTTCCAATGAACTTGATATCAGGCATCACGGACTATTCCGCATCTGCTGCATACATGGATATTCTATTGAACCTACATGTACAGTAGGTGTTAAGGCAAATTAAAAACATCTGCTTTTGACAAACGGGATGACTTCGGATTTTTCATTGTCAATTATCCAGTTTTCTGTAGGAAAATGCAAATGGTGTTATATGTCTCTCATGTGACTCGATACGCGATATAAGAATCTGATTTGCAAATACATACAGTGTGTTGTATTCATCATAATGCAACGTATCAAATTCTGTCTGGCATGTTTCATACCACTTGTTATGCCGTTCTGTACATACTGATTTTAATGATGGAGTAATGAGATGGGTAATACCCTTCAATGAGTTCTTGTAGAAATTCAGGAAATCAATACGTCTGCACACAAAAGATTAACACCACTATTTTGTATTGTGGAATATACTACACTGGAAGCAAATGCAGCTGCGCTTAGACTGGGGAAAATTATGTGTCGTTTTCCTTGACACAAGCCTGACTCCGGTGTTCTGTACCTTCTATAAGTGGCCCAATGTGGTCCTGTTGATTCCAAATGGAAGGTGAAGATAACGAACAGTAATCAATCTTACAACACCTATAAGCAATACAAAATAGACAGTTGGGCAAACACGGATCTCTGAACACACCAGAGGTGGGATCAGGTGACTAAATAGAAAATAAATAGTTCGCATATCAAGATTTGATGTAATGGTTGCATTCACAAGAGTCCTGCACATTTCAGTAGTTATAAATTGGCGAATTTAACCGATATTGCTAATATGAAAATGTACCAGGAATCGAATCATTGACATCTGGCTGTGGTAGTTACTGACATCAAACCTTGGATATCCTGGAGGCGGTACTTTTACTTAGTGAAAACGAATAATCCTATTACGTTACATGAATACATTTTTTTTATTTCGTAAACATAAAACACAAATGACATAAACGTTTCTTTGATTTCTCATTCTAAAAGTCATTCACAAATTTTCACCATACAACTAAAAAAGTATCATGCAAAATCCTTCAGGAAACTGATACTGTTGCATGACTCGTAGGGACTGGTTTTCTTTTTCAATCGATACGTTGCATCGGAAGTGTCTTCACCGGTATTATGAGAATCAGGGAACAAATTTTGATCGCTGGTGTTACGATACACATGCGGCAGTTCTATTTTTCCCAGCGTGTCGGTCCTATCATTTCCACCGTCGGAACTCTTCCCACGAATATGTTTCTTGATCTTGTGCTCATTTAGAAAGGTCCTGTCGTTTACATCTTCGTAATGTTTGATTTCAAAATCTGGTACCGGATCCAGATAATCATCGGAAGTGTCTTCACGATGCATATTCAACATATTTTGATCACTGGTGTTAGGATACATAGCCAACGGTTCTACTTTTTCCAACGTGTTGGCCCTACCAATTCTACCGTCGGAACTCTCCCTATGTAAATTTTCGTTGATCTCGTACTCATTTAGAAAGGTTCTGTCGATTGCATCTTCGTCCGGTCGCCTCCTGGGTTTGGTTTCAATCTCTGATGCCTGATCCACGTAAACGTCATGATAAACTATCGGCAAAACGCTTTCATATTGATGAATAGTTTCTCTTGGTGTGACGTCATCAGTTCTGCCTGTAGATCTTGCTTCATGGCAGCAACTAGAAACAATAACATTAACCCAATAAATACAAATCTGTCGTAAGTGTAGTTTTACTTTCCAAAATCAAGCAATTCAACCATGAAGTAGATTGACAACCTCAGAATGTTAACATTCTAAGTTTCATTTATCACAAGTTCATTTCAAAACATTCAGTCTGTAATTAGTGACATACATATAGAAAAGGTAATGTCAATGAATAGAGATGATGTGGATAGCACTACTTTATTTAGATATTAAAAATAGATAAATTCAACATGGATCTATATTATACCGAAAACATGATTTAGTTATGCATGATGTTGTGTTGCATTGTAAATTATATAAGAATAATAGTTATGATTTCTACCTTGATCGAGATTCAATGAAGATAAAACTGAATAAAATTAGATAGGAATCATTACACTCGTTTATAAAAATACGTTTCCCATGACCTTTAGCACTTTTTAAAATATCTACTTTTCATTTATTCTATAATGCTCTTACAGATAAGGAAATGTTAATAGCATTATGTTGCAACACTGCAAACGCGATTCAAATCAATTGTTAATTAAATGAATGTACCTGTATGTCATGATAAAAAGAAATAGTAGAAACATTTTCTTTTGATTGATTGTATGTTGTTTAACTTTCCTCTCGAGAATATTTCACTCATATGGAGACACCACCATTGCCAGTGAAGGGTAGCAAAACTTAGGCCTATGCTCGGCGCTCACGGCCTTTGAGCAAGGAGGAATCTTTATCGTGCCACACCTGCTGTGACACGATACTTCGGTTTCTGCGGTCTCATCCGAAGGATCGCCCCATTTAGTCGACTCTTATGACAACCAAGAGGTACTGATGACCTATTCTAACCCTGATCCCCACGGGATCTTTCTTTTGAAAATATATATGATGTGCAATATAAATCGTAGACTTATTTTTCCTTTCGAAAGACTGAATCGTAACAAAAACGACAATGTTTTGCATGAACATTACTCATTTCAAAATTACATTCACCATCAGACTGTTTTTGTATGTTGTTTACCTTCCCCCTTTTATAGATGTAAATGAAAAATAAACTTTTTAACGGACATGATTATATTTACGAGCTAGAAAACCTATATATATATATAAGAAATTACTGATCATATTGAGACAATATGAACTCCTTATAAAGAAATAAACCTACTAAAGCTACATCACTCCATACGAACCTTTGAATATGCATCACAATACACCCGAATCCATGAAAGACGAAGATAACGAACAGTCTCATAAATCTCACAAGGAAGGAAAATCAAAGAGTTGTAAAAACATGGTTCCATGGACACGACAGAGGTGGGATCAGGCGCCTTGGATTAGTAACCACCCCCTGTCAACCGATCACACCTGCTATGAGTCCTGTGTATTACTCTGCTTACCTGATGAAGATATAGAGCTCACGGCTGGTGTGATCGGTTGACAGGATATTACTACCTGGTCCCACTTCTGGTATATCCAATGACCCACATTTGCCCAACTCTCTAATTTCTATCCCTTGCATGGGTTATGAAAGGAGGGTGCGTGTTCATGGATAACGATAAAACCTTAGTAGGTAAATGGATGTTTTCCATTGAACAGATTCAAATCAAATTTGAGAGATAACAAAACATCTGCTGTAATTTTCTGATGTAGATATATCTGTTATTTAATGAATAAAGTAAATATCAATAAAATAAGACAAAGGTATTGATCTTGGCAAAGTCAGACATCCGAACGGAAGAGCGTGCACTGATAAAAGCATGTATTAATCTGTGAAAAGCGGCCAAATGGATGATAAAATGATGGAAGTAAAAGGAATAATCGATACACAGCAAAACCTTGATGTACATGTGACAAGAACAGTGTTCTGATGATGTGCTTATGTTTGCTAATGCTCCGAGAAGTAGAAGACCACTATTATTTCATGCAAATACGAACCCCCGTATCCATGATGTCATTACCATGAAAAATCGTGTTTGTTTGTAACACTTGAAAATATTCTCACTCAAAAAAGGGAAATCGTATTCTTGTATAATTCAGTCATATTTAAGGGAATGAAGTGCGCAAGTGACTCCATCAATTAATAAAGGTACTCATGATCACAGTGTCACGGAATCTCCACTATGGTCTGAAATCCAGTTGTGTTAATGCAAAGTATGAAAAGGCAAGTTGTGTAATTTTCCTTTTTAACGCTAGGTATCAAAATATCACTTCATATACATCTTACAGTCGTTATAAACTCACCTTTCACAATTTAAGGTGTTTCTTCTTCTGGCATAGTATATTGACATCAGAACAAGGATAAGCACAAGCACGATGATTCCTGCAGTGAGACCACCTTTGTCGTCTTCTCTTTTCTGTATTCCTACGACATAAAAATTGATTCATGAAGCTACAGCACCGAAATATAGTATCTATAGTGAATTGTATGTATAGAATAACTTATTTTAAGTTGAAATTTTAATACTTCCTTCTATATGAAATTTGAAAACTGATTTCCATTGTAAGTTGTAATCAACATTTTTATCCTGTGCCTGTCTCTGTATATACATTAATTGACTCTATATTGCCTCTTGTCCACTATAACTGTTATTTTCATGAAAATGAATTATAAAGCAAGTCCTTGCTCCTTGATGGGAAATGGACAGACCTAACTCGACCACATGAATATGTGTCGATTTCACATTCGGTTCAGAATATAGAAATCTTTCTATTTTTCTAAGATTCTAAAAATGTTGACACTTTATCTATTTTACATTTTATATAAGAGCTTTCCGTCGAGTCGGATATTGGCACTGAGGAGTAAATGATGTTAAAGGAAACCAGAATACGCATATGAAGTTCTCGTGTTAGTGTAGGCGACTACAAGGTCCTATCTAATCAAAATGGGGATACATCATAAGATGCTATGATATATAAACTCTAACCCCCAACCCCATTTCATCTCTTTATAATTCACTGAACTAATTCCACTATACCTAATTGCCTTCAGTCAAAGACATTTAATTGAGATTAATTTGGTTCTTAAGAGCTGAACTGACTAGAAGTAATTTTCTAGATTTATCAGAATATTCGCATTGTATATTTGTGACATTACATATTCGGAATACTAAGAAATGTTTGATTCTATAATTCACTTTAAAAGAACTCCAATAACTTTTTTATGGAGATTCCTAATTCAAATTTGTTTTCTAGAATTACCTGTTGACATGGACGTGTTTTCTAAAGTGTTTTCAATAGAAAGCAACAGCGGTGAAGTACTGTTGCCGTCTGCTGTAGTTGAAATGTTGCTGTCTGGTGGATAACTAATGTAGTGTACATCTGCACGAAATTTGACACTATCGGTCGTCCTTTTGGTAAAAATATTGATTGATGTCGTGTTTGTGGAGTTTTTGTCTTCTTCAACATCCGTCCGCTCTGCGAACAATCTAAATTCAGATTATATATACACATACAGTCAGTAATTAATTGATAGACTAAGTGATCAATTGATAATTTAATGCACAACCGACGGTGTACTGTAGACATGGTAAGATATTATCCGATCAGTATCTTGAAAACAGTTTGCTTTGCAGACATGAAACATGGTACAATATACATGTACACGGATTTTCATAAAATGATATCTCCTATTGGATTTGGGATCAAGCGTACAAAAATTAAGGGTTAAACTGGACATGGTAAGATGTTGTCTGCTCAATAGTTTGAGAACCATTTCTTCCACATACAGGAAGCGAGTACTCTGGATCTACATAAGTACTTGTACTTCATAAACCTTGAGATCACAAAGTCAAAGATCAAGGGTCAAACTTCTCATAGTAAGATATTGCTTCCTCAATATATTAAGAATATAGACAATATGGTACACTTACTCTATTGATTTTAAATTCACGGGACCAACAGTCAAGGGTCAAACTGGACATAGGAACATAATATTACTGCTTTCATAATATCTTGAGAATAACAATAAATGAAGAAAACGAACAGTGATATCTCCGGTAAATAGTACAAAATTATAGGTAGGTCAATTACGGACCCCTAGGTATACCAAAAGTGGGATCAAGTGCAGTTCACTTTGAGCGTTTTCATCTTGATCAGGAAGCCAAATCCAGTATATCAAGAACTACCTGATATGCAATTTGAATGAAACACATCAGACATTATTAATGAATATGTTTCAATTTCATTACTCTTCTACACCTACACTATCTTGGTCAGGTAAATGGAGTAATCCGTAATCAAAATTACATATATATTTGGATTGAGTCCTTTTCTTGACAGTACCATACTTGATACTACTTTAACTTAAAGCTGTATGACCCGATGTTCATGTCTTATTTTTGTACATAATTACTTTAAAGCACATTAATTACTTTATAAAGTTATTAACTTTCCCTTAATTACATGCTTGAAAACATCTGCATGTAAAAGAAAACAGTGAGATTATTATTTAGAAAGTAAATATAGTGGCTACATATATAAATCATCCCATAATAGACGTCTATAAATAGACCCACGCGCGTCAGGGGAATCCCAACATGATGTATTAACTCATACGCAACTAGTTTTAAGGCTGAAGGGGCGTAAAACAACGAATTACTAAGAGGTATTTGATATTTTTATTTCTATTAAACTTATGGTGCGGCACTGTTATAACAAAATACACAGCTTAACACAGATAAAACCAGCAATGATCTGAAAGTTTGAACTGGTCACGTGACTCACTTGAAATGGCAGAGTGACGCGGTTATTTGTAAACATCGATTTAAAATCAAATTATTTGGGTTAAAACAGGTGAAATAATTTATGATATGTCGTACAGTCTCATAACTACATACGTGCGATGATTTAATAGCGTTTTTACGAGATGGAAAAAAATATTGTAATTCGGACCATACAGCTTTAAGAAGTTGAAAACATCAATTTGATTTTGAGGTCACGGGATCACAATGTCAAGGACAACCTAAACTGGACATAGGAAGACATATCCGCCCGATAGGTGAAGAAACCTCTGCTTCACAATAATCAAAGTTGATACACTAATATATCCTAAAAATTAGATGACACCCATTGGTTTTAAAGTCATAATAGTGCAAGATAATGACTAAAATCATTTGATATTTGGAAACATCTGCTGAGAAGATAAGACTTAGCATTGTGGTTGTCACTTCTTACTAATAGATAATCCACATTTCACTACCTTTACAAATTATCTAAATTTAAAGTTGATCCTTTTCAAAATTGCTACACAGGGACATGCATGCAAGTGTTTCTTAAACAGTTTTACTGATTGATAGATACGTAAACTTTATAGAAACAGAGGTTTAATTTTGGTTCCTTTTGTACATACAACAGTGCTAAACCTATTTTTATCTAATTGCTTACAGTGATGTGTTTTTAAAAGGTTGCATGGGAGTGTGGGTAGTTGGTTCGATGTTAGCATTCATACCTTTTGTTATGGTTGAATGATGGATCAGAAATAACGGTGATGACATCAGGTGTTATGGTTTGATTTTCTTGATTTTCAACTACAAAGATGAAAGTGGATGCTTGATTATTTCCCCCAATTCGTTCATAGATATGCTTTTTTAAATAAAAATATCATACCGCTTTATCATTATTTATTTTCGCTAGTTAGAAAATTACCCAAAGATATTGATTGTTTTAGATACTGTACCACTTATATATATCGACTTCCTCTGTTTAACGTTCATTCTGTTTGTAAGTTCACAAGTAAAAACGCCTTCATCTTCTGTAGTGATACCTGTTGTTCAAAAGTTATATATCAAGAAAACTATTGTATGTGAAAGGTGAAGATAACGAACAGTGATCAATCCCATGCCTCCTATAAGCAATACAATATAGATAGTTGGGCAAACACGGATCCCTGGACACACTAGAGGTGTCAAAAGAAAAAGCTACAGGGATGGTTTTTGGAAAATGTCCAAACAATGACATCATGTGATCTTTTTGGAAGACTATAGCTTAATCATCGAAATATTTATATCGTCCTTTGTAATGTTTGAAATATGTTCATAACAAGTGAATATATGTTGGTTTTATAATATCATAATCTAATATAATGTGAATAAGCACATAACTTAATAAATAATGAGATCACGTTTGAAAGTTCTGATGTTTGATGATGGGGTATATGTGTTCTAAGACCAACTTTAGTACTATAAGAAAATAAGCGTGATAAGGTATGACAAATATGAGTATTTTTTTCAACTCAGGGGTTATTTACTCTATCTAAATAAAAACAAACTGTTTGATTGACATTTGTTTCAAAAGGATGGGCCTATCTTAAGCAAGAATTGAAAAATAAAACAAAGATTGAATTGTTGCGAATTAAAATACGCTGAACTGCAGATATTCCAAAGAAGGAATGTATATTCTAAATGATTTCCTCGTCTTCTGTGTAACAATCGTCAATACAAAGCATTATTTATACCACAACAGCATCCGTTTGTGGGGACCTTGATCTACTTCATCAAGTACAGGAAAGTTGTTTGTATATCATTATCTGAATTTCCCATTACAAAAAACACCACCAAAATAATGATTTTCTTCTAAAACCTATTGTAATAATGCGTATGAATGAAATGTGTCTAAATAAGAATTTGGGTGATATTTCTATATCTGTTTTGGGTGTTTTTTAATGGACTCTGAGTTTTAAAAAAATATATAGCGCCCCTTCTATTTTTAGATAAACATGGTGTGTCACAGTGTCTTGAATTCATGTGACGCTGTTCCGAGAAATCATCGCATGTACTTTTCTTTAAAAAAATATTTAGGTCAATCGTTCCTCCATTTTGAATAAGGGGATGCAAAAACATCTTAATCAGGAAGTCTTTCTGTATTAATACTCATCGAATATCTATACGAGGTGGTGACTGATATGAATAATCATTAAAGCGTTCTACGTGTATAATGACATGGGTATTTGCGGCGGTGTAAAACATAATACCAGGTGTAGAATCGTGAATGATGAAATTCTAATTTATTTGAATTGATTTTATTGCACTTTGAAGAATAAATAAAGAGCAGGCACTTATTCGGCAACGTTGGACGCCTTCTTCATATAAGTACATGTATATAAAACCGCGGAACATTAATTGGCAAGATCTAACGTTTTGTAGCTGTTATATTTTACAGACTAAATACAAGGCATCACAAAGGTAGGATTCAGCGCGGACGACTGTGAAGACATTAGATTGAAATAAAATACTACCGTTTTCAATCCAATGTTTCACGGTCGTCCTCGCTCAATCGTACCCGCCCTTTTCATTGTGACGTCAAATGTTTTGACAGTCATGAACGCAGTATTTCTCTATATTGCCAGTTAAAGCCGTGGTCTTTTAAATGATATCTCCAAAGACCTAACATGTTTTTTAAATCATTTTTGTGGCGTGGCATACAATCATTTCTCTTTGAGAATTATAATTTTCAAATATATGTCTTAAAATTTACAAGTATCTGATGGACACCAATGCATTTCAGAAGATATTCACCTGATACCTCCGAAACATGTAAATGCAAAGAGAATTCAAACTGACTTCAAAAACTACAACTCCAATCCAATATTTCCACGGTCGCCCGTGCTCAATCATACCTACCCTTTTCATTTGTGATGTCAAGTGTTTATACTGCAAAAGATAACAGTAAAACGCTGTATATTTCCAATCTTGTCAATTAATGTCCCCCAGCATTTAATAGAGTAAGTTAATTCAACGTTACGGGTATGAAAGTGGTCATTACTTACACAGGGTAGAACACTGAAATTGACATACCATACTTACGTGTACAGTTAAATAAATCAACAGACACATATTTCAATAAAAGATTCATGTAATATTATTTTCAGATCTGAAACATTTTAGTTAAGTACTTTGATATAGTTAAGAAATTGATATATAGATCATTTTCAATTACCACATATCTGAAACCTTTTTAACTTCGCCATGAAGGTTATCGAAAGGGGAGGAGGCGATAAATGTAACAGAGAAATATATTACAGACACAGCCACTTAAATTTCAATTTACATCCTTTCTGTGTTTCATGCGTCAATGTGAAAACGTCTGTCTACTCAAAATGCGATGGAATCATAGATTTAAAGGAGTAAAAAGAAATGTGTATCTTTGTGGGAAAGTATCCCTAATCCTCCACTTGCGATACAATTCAAAGTCTGGTAAGTGTTTCCACGACACATAAGATGTACAAACCACCAGTTCCCTAACGTTTCCCTGTGAATTCTAACGTTTCAATGAAAAATATGTAATGTTTGCATTTTGTCCAGCATCCCAAATATGTTTCATACTTAACAAACTTTATAAATTGCACATGGGCTTTAGAGGAAAATAAATCGTGCAGGTAACCTTTACCGATTATTTTGCATGAAACATACAGAAGAGAAATAGTATTCCTTGGCACCATTCCTTCCGTCATCAAACACGTGAACAATATATCTGTATTGATCATCACTGCATGTACTGCTTTGGATTCTACAATAAAAAGTAATATCCTCACCTGTGATTTGAATGGTAGAGACAGCTCCTATATTTCTGACTCCGATGCTGGCGGAGTATCGATGGTCATTGATGACGTCATTCATCAGCCTCGTGTATGCTTGTGTGAGTTTCATTTCATCTTTAAACCATACAATATCGTAGCCATTCATGATATCGAGCACAGAGGCATTGTAGAGCAAACAGTCGATGATCACTGTGTCACCAGCGGTTAACAGGCTGTTGTTAGCTTGGATGTCGAAGTTTGGAAACTGTGCCGTGGTTGATTTTATGATCAAAGCAGAACAAATGATGAAAACAACTGAAAATGAAAAGTAATCTAAGAAAGCACCAATTTTACTCTCACTGTAGTGGAAAATCGGTACTCTTACATGTAAAATATATCATGGCTGACTTATTTTCAGAAATTCAAATGTCCACAAAAATATCAGTGATGTATATTTGTACCTTGAATTCGTATTATGTAACCGGCTAGCTCAGAGGGTTAACGTTCAAAACAACATCAACAACAACGACAAAACAACAAAAGTGCAACAACAAAATGCAAACAACAATGGCAACGTGTTTGTAAGGTCACTGTGATATTTAAAACATAAGATATAACTTTGAATATGTGTCCATACCTGAATATAATGTCCACAGTTCTCTGGCCATCTTGCGATGATATAAAGCATCTATGAAATCATATCTCATTAAATTTGTATCTTTTCCCCATAAGTATTTATTAATAGAGTAGATAAAAATATATCTGGTCTCATGTAAAATACCGATGTACAAGGACGGATATAATTTCCTCAATAATTTTAGCTGAGATATATTAAAACATATATACAGTCTAATATACGACGACCCTACTCAAAACAACACGTGTGTGTTTTTAAAAAACATATGATGTATGTGATGATTAAGATAACTTTTGAAATAACTGATAAATTTCCGAAGAGCAATTGTTGCTATGAACGATCTCAAGTATTAAGGAAATTCTTTTGAGTATTCCTATAGTCTAATGTTTAGACTTCTCCATATGAGTGAAGAATTCTCGAGCAGGACGTTAAGAAATATGTAAGCTACCACCCCATTGTTTACAGTTTTCTCTTTTGTGACGAGAAGGTGGTGAATTTGAATCCTGCTCGTGCTTTACCTGCGTCAATCCTAGAACGTGACACTGTTCCATTGCTAAGTCAGAAGTGAGAGTTGTGGGTCTTTTAGATGAGAGGGTACAGCCAGAGTCCCTTGTCGCGGTAGGCATTGGAACGAATGATACGACCCCAAGCGCCAAAAGTACGTCGAAATATGTTGATCAACTGCGAATGTAAATAATGATGCCACGAAATGATTACAAAAGCCGGTCACGTTAGTCCTGGACTAGAAGTTATAAAATGTTTACCGTAATCATGCTCAAACTCAACCATGTTTGTTTTCAATACAACTCAGAGCAAGCTCCGAGCATACTCAAACAATCATTAACATGCACTGGGATTCAGTATGAGAATAATTTCATCAGTTTTATAACCACGTTTCAGTACGAGTACGATTTAAAGCACGGAATTCGGGTTTGAGGATAAAAACGAACTCAAACGTTTATAACCTTCAGGCCAGATGTTAGTTAGGGACTGCATTCCATTCTGGACAACGGCGCATTATCAGACGAAGGACGCTTAACATGGATGTGTAGCAACTGTTCCTTAGCCAAGCGCCCGACAGTAGAACAGAAAAGAAAGCGTCTTTGGATTACATGCATGTCCTTAAGATTTCAGGCTTGGTGTCACGGGAAGCGTTGAAGCGATCAGAATTTCCTACTGCTGCGTTTTTGAGAGTCGTGGATGAATTGGTCAATATTTGTAGTTCTTCACCTAAAGCTGGTGACGTTCAAAGTAAAACTTCTCTAAGGTAAATTTAATTGTTTTGTTCATCGACGTATGAACAATTCAATATGTTATTTTTTCCTCTTTCTGTCCCCCCCCCCACTTCTTACTTTCACTCTATTCCTCCTCACACCATTCCCTGTCCACCGTATCTCATAGACAAATACTGCCCTGCAAAAAAATATTTGGTCATGTGTTATATACACAAAATAGCATTCGTGATTTGACACACGTTTTTTGTATTTGTATCAATATTTCACACAGAATGTTAAATTCCCAATAGTAAAAGGTGAAGATAACGAAAAGTGATCAATCTCATAACTGTAGTGGCCTCTGATGTATAGTGTACATCAATCATTTTCACTGTCGTTTTTATAGTACCGACTCTCAAGTGGATGCACATCTCATTTACTATACTTTACTGTGTAGTTCAAGTACAATGTATATATAATGCAGTGAAATCATGTTTCTACTCTGAATTAATATAAAATGAAAAACTCCTCTTCTGTAACTTTTTGTAAACTGCTTTTAATTGAATTTTATGATATTGACTTTTAAATTATTGAAAAGACATAGATATCTGATTGGAGAAAAGATCATGTTGCATGAAATACAGTGAAGACAAAATTTACCAAATATACAACATGCTGTTTCTTTACTTTGTTCACGTGCAGGTGCATGCACGTGCATATGATGCTCATGTAAAACTTATACGGTAGCAATTTTGATGCACCAGATGTGCATTTCGACAAATAATGTCTCTTCAGTGATGCTCAAGCCGAAATACAGGAAATCCGAAATAACAAGAAACTTGTAAGAACTAAAAAGATTATTAGAGTGCCAAAAACTGAAGTCAAATTCGTCTAAGGATCAGAGCTATGTGTGAAGAAGATAAGTTTGAAATGAATTTCTAAATTTTATCACAGAAATTAGATATACATCCGTATTTTCAAGCTAGTAACGAAGCATTCAGCTACTGAGCTGTAGAGACCCTCGGGGACCAACAGTCCACCATCAGAAGCCTCGAACCAGGGGTCGTAATGTAAAACTTATACCTTACCAATTCTACTCATGTAAATATATATATACTTTTTAATTAAGTAGAAGCGTCAAACCAATAACAAAGATATGCTTTAAAAGGCTTATCAATACGGGATATTGGAATTATATTTTTGGAACTCTTCAGAAAAAGAAGTTACGAAAATTATGCGTCACTTTGGCAACTCTTGTACAAAGATATTAGTGATGGTTTGAGGATTATCTCCCTCGCGCATAGCTCTTATTCTTTGACGAATTTGACTCCACCTTTTTGGCACAGTTTTTCCCTATAATACATGTAGCTCTAAAACTTCATAGTTATTTCGTATTTCAAACATTTCGGTTGAGCATCACTGAAGAGACATGGTTTGTCGAAATGCGCATCTGGTGCATCAAAATTGGTACCGTATAAGTTTTATACTAAATGCGACTCATTCCTGATACAAAAATATCTGCTCGATTTTGAAGATCATTTATATGATATAAATAATCGCTATATGTCCATGTATTTCCAGACACGTACAGGCAACATCATGTATACCCCCCACCCTCCCCTCATACACTTCTGCCCCTTCCTGTTTTCTTGATATGTGACGTATTTGTACGTTTATCGTGTTGTTATGACATGTAAGGTTTGTTATTAGTATATGAAAAGATTGATTTATTAGCTGTTCATTAAGTGGCGGTGAAGGGTAGTGGAAATGCAAGTTGAACTGACGAATTGAACTGTACTGAAGGATCCCCCCTTACGATTTTAGGGGTTTGTCAGAACTGTTTTCTTGCTAATTACGATTCTTTCCTACAAATATAACGGCAACTATTTCTCCATTTGCACCCCACCCCTCAACTTAAAAAAACGACGTCTGAGCTCACTATATCTAAATGATACTAAGTAAGTACTTGTCTACTGAAAAGTTGCCCAAGTCAAGGAAACTTGAACTTAGTGATTATACAATTCCACTGAATTTTAATTTTAGTTGGCATATTACAGTACCATGATAGTTCAGAAATTCTTGAATACAATGAAATCAAACCTGTGAATTATCATGATAGATTTCTCTTTGTCTAATGCCATGCTTGTAATGGCCTCTACGATATCTGGTTCCCGTGGTTGTGAAGTGTTGGAGTAGACGGATTCATCTGATACCATTGGCTGGATGATGCAGACTTCCACTTCTTTATCGTTATCATGTTATACAAATTAAAACCGCATTGATTTATCTAGAGAATTCATAGGAAAACTAATCAAACTGTCATATTCTGATACTGAATGCATATTTAACACAATCATGTAGACCTCCTGAACATACACTAAACCATGCATAACATATTTCATAATGATAAATATTATTGCTGTACAGAAAAGAAGTCATGAAACAAAATAGATATGTACTATTTTGATATAAAGTTTCCTATCTCCAGAAATCACAACAATTGTTATGTTTACTGATCGGATATATCGGCATCGTGTCATTGTGAGAGATACATTTATCTGTCCGTGACGTCTGCATACATTTCCGAAGCTACTCTACTTCAGACATGACATTGAACCTGACGAATCATCTGTCACATTCAATGATCAGCAGGTGTCTGTATCTGTATAGCAATCTCTGTAGTAGATATCTTCCTCCTAACACTGTCAACTCACCTGTTTGCCTTTTTCACCCCATATGTAGTAATCAGTCATCCAAAAAATTATCCTGTGGGGATTCGGGTTAGAATAGGTCCTCGGTACTCCTTGGTTGTCGTAAGAGGCGACTAAATGGGGCGGTCCTTCGGAGGAGACCGCAAAAGCCGATGTCCCGTGTCACAGCAGGTGTGGCGCGATAAAGATCCCTCCCTGCGCCGAGCATAGGCCTAAATTTCGCAGCCCTTCGCTAATAATGGTGACGCCTCTACATGAGAGAAAAATTCTCGAGAGAGAGGGCCACTAAACAGTGTACAATCAATTATTACAATCCAAAACATAACAGTTAAAGAAAACATGACTTTGTTAAACACCACTCTGATTTACACACAGGGGTCGTTGCTTTATATTCATTCTTAAGATTCAAAACATTATCAGAGCCATTTTTGTTTCATTTTATTCAGAATGAAATATTATAGTATGATTGAAACAAATCGCATAATCTCAACACTATGCAATTCAACACGTGTACATGCAATGTATATTTATAACAGATAAAAGATCATCAAAGCTTAGTAATATATATATATATATATATGTGTGTGTGTGTGTGTGTGTGTGTGTGTGTGTGTGTGTGTGTACTAAAATGATGTTTAAAAAATGAACAGAGGAATGCAACGTATAATCTAGGGAGTTTTTGAGAATCTACCTGGGAATGTGGGATTTAAATCTATGAAGTATTCCAAATGCGGATTACCACGAGTGCCAAACAGCATACGTAATAGTACTAAGTTTTGATAATCCATTACTGACAAATATATTTTTATATTTATACATATTCAGATCTTAGATCCACCCCTTTATTTACACCACTACACAAAGGTACACTTACAATTTATATACCTTGGGGCGCTTTGGTCATGGATCTGAGTGTTCATTTTGTATGAAGTGTTTTTATTGGTCAATGATTGTCAAGTTGCATTTGGTTGGTTTTCTCGGTTCTATAGTTTTACCGTCAGTTTTGAGCAATATTAATATTATTCAGAAGCTAGGTAGACATTTGAATTGACATGATTTTAGAAGGAATCAATCCTAGAATCCTGGTATATTGTCGGAGCTGTAAATGTTCTGAGGGAAGCTTTTTCCCATAGAAGGGGCTATCTTTCATGATATATTGTCAATTCCAATCACTGTGTCCGAATGAATATATATTGAAACCTGAACCCTAGAGGTGTTTCGTTAGTCATTCCTGTTGGAAAAAACCTTGTTACACATACCTACCTCTAAAACCAAGACTTTTATTCTTGAAATCAGTAACTGTTTTCAATCTCCCTTTTGTAGTCGGCTTTATATTTATGATGCCAAAATATTCCCCAAATATAAGTATGATAAAGTCATCAATTGATTTATGTACGATTTCATATATGTTATGATTCTGGGGTAACCAAATCAAAATGGATACTATTTTGATAGTGACTATGATTTTCTGTATCTCAATTCCGAAAACGAAAGCAGTAAATGCGACAACAAGACGTGTGATTAGCTGTCCCTTATTTCTTTCAAAATTCAAAATAGATCGCAATCAGTAATACTGATAACCATTTGCGAATTTACGGATCAGGTAAGTACAGCTCAACACCTGCTCCTCGGATCACGTGATTCTGGTTTAAAACTGAGAATGCCTTATATGTACCTAACCTCGGATCACACAAAGTAAGATTGTACGTCTTTACATATCCAATAACACCAAATGCATCCAAACTGTCCAAATAGTCAGCCATACATGTATATGCAGATTCACAACGTCAAGTCGGATTTAAACCACGTCTACTCCAGGTTTAGAATACACCGTGGGTACGATTCACTTAAGACCTGCCCATGTTCAACGAGTGAGCCTGAATTTTAACCTCCACTTAATGTTCCAACCTGCACAGCCGAACATGAGTGTTCGTCCCTTTCGATAGTTTTTTTTTCATTCATAGAGGACTCATCAGCTTTAGGTCAATGAAGAAATGATAACTGAATAACCATGGTTCTATGGTCTATGAAAGCCATAGCAGTGGTGGTTCTTTATCGTGGTTCTGCTTACTGCGAGAGGGGACTTTCGTTTCTCTGGTTTGATCCCCAATACACATGGCTTTTAACTTAATATCGGCCACGTGGCAATGGAAGAGTCCTTTTATAGGTCTTATTTTTGACGCGATTTATTCGCTATGGTTCTTGCTGTGAGGTTGGGTGGAAACGAACTAGCTGATAATATTACATAAAATACAGGTTTTCTTTAATTTTCGTGCAAGTCATAAGATTTTATTGATTTTTAAATCTGATATATTTCAACAACTTTTCTCTACATTACTCATGTCTCTTGCTATAGTTCTACCACTTAAATGCTTCTACCACGGTTGTCAATTTACTACTTTTATACTAATTATATAACTAATATACACTACACCATATAACATTTTTTTAATGAATGAGAGTGACCCAAATTTCAAAAATGAGAATACGCAAAATGGGGGATATCCTGTTTGTAATTTTTATGTTCCCTGCGTATTACTCATACGTTAACATCAATATTCAGTTTTGAAACAGCCTACATATACATGTATATAATATGCAATTCCAGATACAAAAACACATGCGTCAATGTTTGAATGTGATTAAATAAAAGATTCGCTCAAAATATCTTTGAAATTTCTAGAAAGAGTCCTATTCATATGTTTTCATAAAATCGATGTTGTTACATGCCTCATAAGGGCTCTCTGCCTTTTTCAATGCATAACTGCCACCTACACTTTCTTGATCACGGGCAGGCAGCACATTTTGATAACTGATTTCACGATGTGTTGCCAACAAATTTTGATTACTTGTGTTACGATACACATCAGACAACTCTATTTGGTCGCACACACCGGCGTTACGATTTCTTCTTTTCGCGTCGGAACTCCCTCTCTGTACAGTGTTGCTGTTCTCGTACTCATTTAGAAAGGTTCTGTCGTGTGCATCTTCGTATGGTTGCCTCCAATTTTTTCTGGCAAACTTTGGTTCTTCATTCCTGATTTGTGCCTGATACATGTAATTCTGATAAACTACCGGTTCAATATTTCCATATTCCTGAATATTTTCACCTGGCGTTGAGTTGTCATATTCTGTTCTATGGTAGAAACTGGAAAAAAAGTATACATTCATGAAACACACAAGTACCATCAATGCAGTTGTTTTGTTGTTTTTTTCTAGTATTTGTTCATCAAAGATAATTATGAAATAAGTCGCCTACTTCACAATATAAGTGTTCTTGCTATATATATTAAAAAAGTGTATTTCACAACGTTCAATCTGTATTCATTGAAAAGAATACGAAACTGCTAATGTCAAACAGCTGAGAAAATGTGAATTGCTTTACTTTTAGCATGTGTAAACAGAATGCATTTAGATAAGTTTAAAATGAATCGATTTTGATTACTAAGTTTGCATCCTACTTGTGTTGCATTGACGAATATTTCATTTTCCTCAAGATTCATTAAAAAAAACAGGAGCAGATTCAGGAATGTTTAGGGGGGGGGACTACCAATGATTTTGGTTTTCAAAGGGGGTCCACCCTCAAAATGCGTTATTTTTACCTTTTTTAAACAACATCTTTTGACGGCATGGGGGATCGACTCTTGGAACCACCTTTGCATCAAACATATGAAGTTCACATTGCATAATTTTGAACTGCATAATGTATAGTGCGTGTGACATGGCATTTAGCACTTATGATATATTAGTACCTTTAGTGTATGCCTTTAAAGCACTTACCTCTACAATAACTTTCAACACAACAAAAATAATCCAAAAATTACCATTACATTGAATCAATATACACATTTTGCATGATAAAATACTACTACTACCGCGGATTCGGGTTAGAATAGGTCCGCAGTACCCCTTGCTTGTCCTAAGAGGCGACTAAATGGGGCTGTCCTTCGGATGAGACTGCAAAAATCGAGGTCCCATGTTACAGCAGGTGTGGCACGATAAAGATCCGTTCCTGCTCAAAGGCCATAAGCGCCGAGCATAGGCCTAAATTTTGCAGCCCTTCAACGGCAGTGGTGAAGTCTCCATATGAGTGAAATAATCTCGAGAGGGACATAAAACAATATTCAATCAATAAATCTTTGGAAAATAAATATATGTAATATAAATTGTTCTAGTTTTCCTTTCCAAAGAGTTAGTGTAAATCGCGTGAAAGGTCAATAAGGACATATCAAATAGGGGGCGTTACTCGCCGTGTGTTACCTGTGTCATTCTGATATGTTTTTTATTTGTTTCTCTCTTTTTATAGAGGAAAATGACAAATACAAATTTTCACGGAACTGATTTCCGAGCTAGAAAACCTATCTTTATACAATGCCTGTAATGAGAAATAAGAAGGCCTGTTAAGTCAGTAAAACCAGTAGAGCTACAGTCTATTAGACGCGTCACAAGATAGGCACGATTCTATGTAATGATCCACTCTGATCGTGTTTTATCGAAATCGATCCAGTGGTTCACTCTAATCGCCTATTGCCGAAATCGATCTAATGATTTTATCTGATCGCGCATTACCGCAATCGATCTAGTGATTCAATCGTATCACATATTACCGAAATCATTCTAGTGACTCACTCTGATCGCGTATTACTGAAATCTGTCTAGTGTTTCAATCTGATCGCGTACTACTGAAATAAATCTACTGAATGACTTGTCACTGAGAACATTATAAAATACTTCTATATTTTATTTACGAGGGTATACATTTAGGTAAGCAGAAAGGCGAGGGGACTACTTTTGACATTATTGAAACTTATTTTGATATTTTCCTCAGAACGTTTTGTATCATAGCAAGGGGACAAAAGAAAAAAATTGGTATGACGTCATAACATGAATCATGTATACAAGAAATCAATAATTAAAATACTGTCATCAGCTCAGGTGAAGTGCTACATGTTTAGAGCTATGCTTAGAACCCAAAGCCGTAGCAGTGAGGATTCGATAACATACTAACTCATGTCGCGAACCAGACTTCTGTTTCTAAGAAAAACCCGTGATTCTCACTTCTATATGCCGCGTCTTTGGTGAAGGAGCAATACCTACATGTATCTATATTTAGAATTTTCGGTCTGATGCGGCTGTGGAACGGGCTGGGCTCAAACTGACGACCTCCCGGTTAAAAGCTCTACCACTTAGCTATCACGAAGGTTTCCCGTAGTCGTAGCAGTATGCTAACGTCGTATGATGGTCGGGCATATACCCTAATGCATGTGGTCTTGGATTAGAGCAGAAAACGTGAAAATATACAGTGTAATCGGTTAAAACTTATCTATACAATTACAATACAACTATGTAATGGTGTGAAGAAAATGCAAAAAGGAGTAAGCACTAAATCTATACTAAATATACAGACTTACAGGTAAGCTACTAATTACATGTTTACCATGTTTAGCTTCCTTTAGAATGTATCAACTAGGAAGCTAAAAAGGACATGTTGCATTCGTCCAATTAGTTTATCCAAACTTGGATGTAATTTACATCGATATATATCCAGATCATTGATTTTCAAGGAGTTAAATGGTTCTCATCGTGTGTTCGATTTAGGAAATGGTAGAAAACGTGGGATACCACCATTATTTTATGCAAACATAAAATCCCTGTATTCATGACGTCATCACGGAAAACAGACGGCTTGTGAGAAATCGTGTACATTTGTCTTTGGTTTTCAATGTCTTTGTGGAAGACAGCAAATGGCATTTTAGTGCATTTGGTGCATTCAGTGCATTTGATTCATGACGAAGGAGATGTGAGAAGTATGTACAGTGTGATGATGGCTACTTCGGTAAGTAAAAGACACTTATGATCGCAATGTTACAAAAATCGTCAATCTGACCTGACGTCGGACTGGGTCGTGTGGCTTGTGTTTACAAAGTGTTTATGCTGATAACACACTTACATGCTGTACATTAAGTTTTGTTTATACATTAATATCGTCTATAGGACTTTTTTATGTCACAGAATCCATACATCTTTATCGACTGACCTTTTGCAATATAAGTTGTATCTTTTTCTGAAACAGCAAAACAATATTATCACCACTAATATGAAAATTGGCAACATAACGATGACTGCAATAAGAACGTCATTCTCGTCTTCTTTTTTCTCTATCCCTACGATATAAAAATAGATTGGTGATATGCAATCTTACTCTTCTTTAATCTATTACCTAGATATATTTCACTGAAAGAAATGTTTGCATAGAATAAGACCATTTTCAGTTGAAATTTTATAACTTCCCTCTTTATAAAAACGAACTGATTTCCATTTTAACTATCATTCCTGTCTCCGTATGTATTTCACTAAGCCCGTGACAATTATTCACTTCATGGAGATGCTTACTCTTCCTAGACACCGGATCGAACCTCTGATATTCCCAGGGGCCCATGTTTGCCCCACTGTTAATTTTGATGAAGAATTTATTCTGTTGAGAAATGGTCAGATCTACCAGATTACTCAAACACGTGTCGATATGAAAAAAAAGTAAAGATAACTAACAGCAATCAATCTCACAATTCCTATGAAGAATATAAAAATAAGAGTGGGACAAACAGGGACCTTTCTTTTTTGTTTAGATTATATAACAGTTTGAACTTCATTTCGTCTACACTTCATACATTGTATGAGAGCTTCCCGTCGACTCTGAAAATTGCAAGGAAGGATAAATTTTGTTAAAGGAAACCACAGACTCACGTGTCGGAGTAAGCGATCACAATAGCCTCCCAGACTACTCTCAGATCATCAGAATCTACCTCACGATATTCTCTGATTTACGCTGATTTCTTTTAATACAGCAGTGATGTTTTGTGGGGATATCAAAGAACCCAACTCTGTTTTTTTTTTTTACTTCTATTTCTATGCTTCGTTTTAAAACAACTACACTCTGCTTTACGGTGACTAATTCTTATTCAATTCAAGATATTTAGACCAGACTGTTTTCAGACATTGAACTGACTAAATGTTCCACTGAGAAAGGGGTCAGGTTCTAGATTTGTCAGAATATTCGCATTGTACATGTACTATTGAGCGACATTGCACACTTAAAATAGCAAGAAACGCTTGATCTTATAATCTATTTTTACAGAACTTCATACAAGTTTATATGGGGGATGCCTGTTTTTTAGAATTACCTGTCGCAAGGGACGTGTTTTCTACAATAGCATCAGTAGACATCAATAGTGGTGTGATGTCGTTGCTGTCTACTGGAGTGTTAATGTTGTCGTCTGCTGGAGTGGTAATGTTGTCTGCTGGAGTGGTAATGTTGTTGTCTGCTGGAGTGGTAATGTTGTTGTCTGCTGGAGTGTTAATGTTGCTGTCTGCTGGAGTGTTAATGTTGCTGCCTGCTGGAGTGTTAATGTTGCCGTCTGCTGGAGTGTTAATGTTGCCGTCTGCTGGAGTGGTAATGTTGTTGTCTGTTGGAGTGTTAATGTTGCTGCCTGCTGGAGTGGTAATGTTGCTGTCTGCTGGAGTGGTAATGTTGCTGTCTGCTGGAGTGTTAATGTTGCTGCCTGCTGGAGTGGTAATGTTGTCGTCTGATGGAGTGACAATGTTGCCGTCTGCTGGAATGTCGATGTTGTTGTCTGCTGGAGTGGTAATGTTGTTGTCTGCTGGAGTAGTACTGCTACTGTCTGCTGGAGTGGTAATGCTGTTTTCTGTTGGAGTGGTAATGCTGTTGTGTTCTTCAGCATCCGTCCAATTTGTGAACAAACTGAATTAAGATTATAGATGCGCATGTAGTTAGTGATTAATTGATAAACTGAGTGATTATAATATGTCCATCTTGAAAAAGGAGCATATTGGTTTAGGTCGGTCGATATGTTTGTTGTTAAGAACCCCTTGCATTTAATAGACGTCATACTTCGTTTAATGTTGTACCTTAACGAGTAGGCGACTGCGATTGATTTGGAGGTTACCGGTCAAAGGTCAAGGATCAATCTACTCTAGACACGGCAAGATATTGCTCACCCAACATCTTGAGAACATTTTACTTTGTAGACATCAAAATTGGTACACTGCTTTCCTAATAAGTTCACATCCTTTATAGAATTTGAGACCACATGGTCAAGGATCAAGGGTTACATTTAACATAGTAAGATATTGTCTGCTCAACATTTTGAGGATGCTTTGCAACTTGGTACACTGGTTCTACCTGAGGAATACATGTCCCACTTTGATTTTAAGGCCATAAGGTTAAAGATAAAGGGTTAAACTGGATATGCATGTAATATGATATTATCTGCTTAATATTCTGAGAACCCTTGGCTTAACAGACAACATATTTGATACGCTGGCTTGGACATTATTTATTTTGAGATCACAAGGTGAAAAGTCAATGCTCAAACTGGAGATGGTAAAACATTGTTTACTCAGTTTATCGAAAATCCTTTTCTTATGTTCAGACATCAAACGTGATACACTAGTTCTAATTAAGAAGTAGATGACCCCAATATATTTTGAAGTTGCAAGGTCAAAGGTCAATCTACAGTGGACATAGACAATATTGTCCACTCAACATCCGAAAACCCCTTTGCTTGTATGGCATTAGAGTTCATAAATTTGTACATGTACATCCTAAAGCCTAGTTTACATTTAATTGGCTTACAATGCTTCCATGGACCACGTAGCCTATTCGTATCTACCTCGCCATGAAGCATCCGTGCAGGCGGTTACTGTGAAATTTTCGAACGGAATCACAGACTCTGTGACCGCTACGATATTTGTTAGTGTAAAGTTATACATTTTGTTTTTAAGGAGGTATGTTACACCATAGAAATCTGATATGGGTGAAAAGTGGAGGATATGTGCAACAATATTTTGAAAACGAAAACTTTCAAATCTACTTCATTTAGTAAAATAAAATGGTGTTTTAATTGAAAGCAATCTGATAAAAAAAAAAAAAAAACGCTACTGAACTCAAACCCACGATTTCTGCACAGTTATTGTAAGTGTTCCGTACGGTATCTCGGATTGTATGGTATTGGGACAATTTCTGTACAGCTATTGTACTCACTTAACCCGACCTCCATACGAGAACCCGTGCAAAAAAGACTCGATATTCGTATATAACGTACAGATAAACGTCGTATCCTTCTACGATGACCAAAATATCGTGCGGATAATCGTACACAAATAATCCTCACGACCACTGTGAAAAATGTCAACGAGGCTCGAAGATTAAATATGAAGTCATAAAGTCAAAGGTCAAGCATTACATTGCTATGGACATTAGAAAAGTTTGTCCACTCATTATCTTCTGAACTCTTTGATGGCAGACATACTACTTGGTACACTGGTTCCCCTACAAAAATGATGGCCCTCATTGGTTTTAAAGTCACAAGGTCAAAGGTCATGACTCGAACGACTTGTTATATGGAAATGTCTGTTCAGCATTTGGAGAGATTAGACTTAGTATAATGGTTGCCCCTGACTTGTACACAATTCATATTTTTTTAACTCTCAATACAGATATTCTAAATTTAACGTTAATCCTGATCAATATGGCCACAGATGGGCGATCTGTTCTTAAAATGTTTTTAACGATATGGAAATAGAGGTTGAATTCTGGGTCTCTTTTTGCGTCCAAAAATATCTATCTAATTACGTACATTGAAATGTTTTCATACGGAAATTTGATAGAAAAAGAGGTTACATTCTGGGTCTCTTTGTGCGTACAAAAGTATCTATCTCATTACGTACATTGAAGTGTTTTCATACGGCTGCTTTGCAGTTTGGGTATTTGATTCGTCGTCAGCGTTCAGACCAATCTGTATTTTGTTGCGGTCGAGTCGCGAATCAAAAACAACGGTGGCAATATCAGACCCTCGGGTTTGATATTCTGGATCGTCAACTAAAAAAAAAATAAATGATTGACTATTTCCCCCAAAATACAGATTAAAATATTCTCAAACAGACAAGGCAAGTAAATATAAATGTCAAAGCGTGGTCGTGGTTGTATATACTACCGTACTAACAAGTAAATTCCTAGGAAACACTCTTAAACATAAGATTTTCTGATTTTTATTGTTACTTTTATAGCTTCCTCTGATTCAAAACATTTGATTTTTCTGTAAGAAAGATGAGAGTAATGATCAGCGTTCAATATCATAACTCCTATAAACAATACAAAAGAGAGAGTTGGGCAAACACGGACCAGGTGCCTAGGAGGGGAAAGGATCCCCTGTCGACCCGTCACACCCGCCGTGAGTCGTATATCTTGAACAGGTATACAATTCCATACCGCTAATGATTAGCATCTTTGGTAATACAATTCTGCTTAGCTCATGAATATTCATTTTAGCATATTTGGCAATACAATTCAGCTTAGCTCATGAATATTCATTTTCAATTCTGCTTAGCTCATGAATATTCATTTTCTCCTCTTACACTGCTGCGTTACACTACTGAGGTTCGAATCCCGGCCGCGACAGACCCCAGTCGTTAAAACAGGTAGTGACAGTTCCATTGCCAAACGCTCGGCATCAGGTTTAAATGTCACGAGTCCTCGGAGATGACCTTAAAAAATGGATGACCCGTGTCACAATAGGTGTGACACGCTAAAGAACCCTCACTGTTCAATGACCGTAAGCGCCGAGCATAGGCCTAAATTTGAAGACCTTCACCGGTCTTGGTAACGTCTCCATATGAGTGAAAAATTCTCGAGTGAGACGTTAAGCAAGATAGAATCAATTTTACACTACTGTACCGCTTTGAAATGCTGCTTTCACTATTCATGATAACTCTCCGCTGAAAGGATTTCAATTTCAATATACCAGGGCAAGTGAAAAATTTTCGACGGGAGGTAAAATGTGGGCCACATCGCTCTCCTGAATCACCTTGACTCATATTTAAAGATGTTCCCTATATATTCACATGTAAAACTTTGTTCTCTGTTGTGGTCCCATTCTACCTTCGGGGCCATGATTTTTACAAACTTGAATCTGCACTATGACATGAAGCTTTCATGTAAATGTAAACTTCTCTGTCCAAGTGGTTCTTGAGAAGAAGATTTTTAAAGATTTTCTCTATGAATTTGTGTGTAAAAGTTTTATCCCCTATACTGGCCTCACCCTACCCCCAGGGACCATTATTTTAACAAACTTAAGAAATTTGTCATGTAAATTTGTACTTACCTGGTGGTTCTTGAGAAGAAGAGTTTTCATGATTCTCCCTATATATTTGTATGTAAAACTTTGACCCCCTATTGTGGCCCCATCCTACCCCCCTGGAGTGATGATTTTAACAAACTTTAATCTGTACTATGCCAGGTAGCTTTCCTGCAAATGTGTACTTTCCTGTAAATCTCAGCTTTTCTGGCTGAGTGGTTCTTGAGAAGAAGATTTTGAAGGATTTATACTATATATTAGTGTGTAAAACTTTGATCCCCTATTGTCGCCCCATCCAACCCCCGGGGACCATGATTTGAGCAAACCTGAATCTGCACTACATCAGGAAGCTTGCATGTAAATTTCAGCTTTTCTGGCCCAATGGTTCTTCAGAAGATTTTCAAAGATTTTTCACATATATTTATATGTAAAACTTTGATCCCCTATTGTGAGTGATGATTTTAACAAACTTGAATCTGCATTATGTCAGGAAGCTTTCATGTAAATATCAGTTTTTCTGGCTCAGTGGTTCTTGAGAAGAAGATTTTCCCTTTATATTTGCATGTAAAATTTTGATTTCCTATTGTTGCTCTATTTAACTTTCAGGGGCCATGATTTTTACAAATGTGCACTATATCAGGAAAGTTTGCATGTAAATTTCAGCTCTTCTTGCCCAGTGGTTCTTGAGAAGATTGTTTTAAATGACCCCACCCTATTTTTACATTTTAGTGATTATCTCCCCTTTGAAGGTGGCATGTCTCTGTATTTGCACAATCTAGAAAGCCCTTTACCTTTATAAACTTTGTGCCAAGTTTGGTTGAAATTGGTCCAGTGGTTCTGGGGAAGATGTCGAAAATATAAAACGTTTACAGACGGTCAAACAGACGGACAACAGGCGATCAAAAACAGCTCATTTGAGCTTTCATCTCAGGTGAGCTAACAAATCAATCAATGTGTTCACAATACTGCTGATTGATACTGATTTTATCCTAATATAAGGCTAGGAAATATTGATATCCTCCCGTACTATCCCGCCCACATTAACAGATAATGAGTTTCTCTGTTTTATTTTACACAATGTAATATATTTCCGCTCACAGATATCAATTTCTTCTTATTAAGATAATGTACCATCCATGAATATCGATTTTCTCTTTTTACAGTAATATACTGTTTGCCGATATCACTTTTTCTCCTAGTTTACATTTATAGATATTACTTTTTCTGATTAGTAAACTGTCCATACATATTGATTATTCCAACACTGTACCGCTTATAGATATTGATTTCCTCTGTTTAGCGTTCATTCTGTTCGTAAGTTCACAAGTGAACGTGCCTTCATCTTCTTTGGTGATACCTGTTGTTCAAAAGAGAGATATTGAGAAAACTAAAATATAAAAATGAATTCATTTTTAGTATATCAATAGAATTTAAAATGAATACCACAAAGTTCTGATTTCGTAAACTACTATGTAATATGGTTCTATATATATAAAAAAAAAAAAAAACTACTGTGAGGTATGTATGGGTAACGCTAATCAGGGTATCTGAAAGAGATGAAGCGAGGCGTGTTTGAGAGTTCATGTCAGCTTTAAACAAAAAAAATGGAGTTCTTACAAATTGAAATTGAACTTTTATACGAGATTGCGGAACACAAAATATATTCTGAATCATTTCCTCGTCGTCTTTCTAACGACTAACGATCGTCAATACAATGCATCATTCAATCAACAACGTCATTGGTTTGACCTTAACCTACATTGTACTTCATCAAGTACAGGAAAATCGTTTGCATACCATACTCTGATTTTCCAATTACACAGAGGATAACTATAAAAACAATGCTTTTTTATTACCTTGTGTTATAATACATAAGAATTGTCTGTGTCTTCTCTGGGTATCTCATACATCATGATTTGGATGATAGGGATGTAATTATTTCCTTAAGCCTTATTCGATGACTTTCATATGCGAGTGAACTTTAACTGGGTTTTTTTAATTGAACATCCTTCCTATCTATGGGGAAAATAACGTGGCATGGTATTTTGAATTGATCTAAACCATTTCCGAGAAATCACTGCATTTGTTCCGGAAAATAAATATCCAATATTCTGTACAGTCACGTGAGAACGTAATGTAGTAATTAGGGTTATACGGACCGTGGATATCGGACTGGGTAGCTCAGTGGTTAGAACACTTGACGAATAATGCAGGGGCCCCGGGTTCGAGTACCGGTCCAGTCACATACTTTCGCCTCCTACATGTGTATCTATACTACATTTTTATCCATTGACCTGCCAGGGGCGACAAGAAATTGAGTTGTGTGTGTCTTCAAGGGCGAAGATAAATTAAGGAGGGAGGAAGGTAGTAATTAGGGCTATACGGACCGTAGCTCAGTGGTTAGAGCACCTGACTAGTACTGCAGGGGTCCAGGTTCGATTCATGATCCAGTCACAAATTTTCTCCTCTCTCTACTACATGTGTATAAATATAAATGCACGTTTGGTGGTATGCAAATGAAAGAAACCTGAATATTATTTCATTTTTGAGTTTCAGTGGATTGCAAAAACCAAATATACTTCAGAAAATGTGTTCATGTGTCAAATGGTTTATAAATAGAAAGTAATGGCAAGAATACGCCGGATCAATGTCACGTGATGACGGCTATAGTCTTTGCTGGACTGCCTGGTATGTATGTCAGCTCGTTGCACGTTGAGGTTTTGTAACATAAAGATAACCAAAATATACCTGCATATAAATATGTGCAGCTGCACACCGTATCCAATCCAAACTACCTTTCTTTTTAAATGTATTTATTGAATTACTAATTGGAAACCCATACAGTGAAATGGGTAACATGTGAAATCGTAATTAATGACACTCCTTTACTAATGAATAAAAACAGTAGTTAAGGCATGTATTTGAATATATATTTTTAAAAATGCAGAACTTTTATACAAATTGTTAATAAGGAATTATTCTAACAAAACGATGATTCTTATTTCCCCATTCGCTTTTTCTAACCCAATAAAAATATCCTTGGTAGGAAGTTGACCAATGTCGGGGAAGTTTTATTTCCCCGTATCCATAAGATGGCTATCTCATATTTACTAATAATATGTAAAATCAATAAATGAAACATTCCTTGATGAGTATCGTCTACCATACAACTGTATTCTCCAAGGTACATGTATTACGTGCTTATATCTTTCTATTATGTATGGATTTTTTAAAAACATACTTTGCCATGAACTATATAGAAGTAGATAAACTTCAGAATTATGGAATCGGAGTGTATAAAACCATCTCTAAAAAGGACAAAAAAATTAAAAAAAACAAGAAAATAATTTGCCTTTCAAACATTTTCACTACACGATCAGGGGCGGATCCAGGAATTGCGGTTACTGGGGGCGCCACTTTAGGATGCAGGGGGTCCAGGGCGAAGTCATGGTTGGGGCCAGGGGGCGAAGCCCCCGGAAGCTCCTGCATCTTAAAGATTTTATAGGGCTTGAAATATGTCTCCTATTTAAGTCATTTGTACTATTTTCGATCATTTTTGATAAAGTGAAACTAATGAAATGACGCAAATTTTAAGAGTTTCTGGGGAAAATTACGTTCTCCCAATAAAGTAATTCAAGACATCAAAAGATTTTGTCTTTTCTTCTTTCTTTTTTTTCGGGTGTGGAAGAAATTATTGCTTCCTCTATTGTTCAGTAGATTTTCCTAAACAAGATACCACGATTTACCTTAAAGAAGTTGATGCACGTCTCGTGTTAATTTCCCTAGAGGTGTTGCATGAAAGGTCGAAAAATTTAAGTTATTCAAATATATGACAAAACCACTTGGAACGTACGTCTTGATTCAATAATTTTTGAAAATAAGTTTAAAAGACGTGTATTGACAAAAATTAGCCAACGAATTTCGAGTTTAAATCAAGCAATAAGCGATTTATATGATTTTCGCGTTAAAATGGAGGGGTATCACCGAATTTAAGAAAAACTGCCTCCGTGAAACAAAATAAATTTAGTATGAGTATGTTCTTCGAGTTGTCCTCTAAAAAATGTCGCTTTGAAATTTTGTTTCACGAGGAAAATTTTAAAAAATCGAAACGACTTCACTTTTATTATTTTCAACTTCACCTGTACGTTATTTGTTCTCAGTAATATATGGTCTACTGCGTGGTTCGGTGGATAAATTAATAAAAGAGAAAAAAAAAAAAAAGGTCGCCGACTCTTTGATGTAAAAATGTTTTCTATTTTTAAAACGATCGGGTTCGAATCCCTCACGAATTTTTTTTTTTCATATTCCTTTTCGATCAAGGTTTTTTTTCTTCATTGAAATACGCTTCTAGTTTTTATAAATGTTTCATGTCAAATCTCTGTTTATTACCATGTTCCGAGTTTCAAATAAGCTTCCAATCTGGACACTGTTTAGTTTGTGAATAAGACTCTCAACAAATTAAACACGCCGAATACAGCATGCAATACCTGTGTTTTGATCACCAAGGCTGCTAACGAGAACTTGTATGGTTTTCTGAATGAAAGTTGTTGACAAAGGCATGGTGTCTTTTACGAAAAACCGTTGTGAACTTTGCAAAGCTTTGTAAGAAAAGCTTAAAGGCCAAACGAGGTAATAACCGTCAAACAGTTTGAGTCTATATGTATTCCAGTAGCAAATTGCTATGTTGAATCAATTTTTACAGGTGCATGTACTTTGAATAATGTTGAATTTCATTTTTGCGTATTAAACTTTCCTTATATTGTTTTGTGACCAGAGTCATGTACAGGTGCCAATTGTTGGTTGTAGAAAATAAAACATACGAGTATAAGAGCTTTTGGACTGTAGTAGTATAGAATTTTAAATATTTGATACACTCGTAACATGTAACCGGATACATTGTATCTGATACTCAGGAAAAAAGAAATGTTCACGATTTCATAAATTATCTTTAGACTATATGTATAATATATTGACACATAAAATATATTAGGCTTGTCCCTAGTACTGGGGAATCCTTCAGGTATTTAAATGCCAAATACGCAATGAGTATAAATATGAATGAAGGTCCGTTCTACGTCATGAATGTTGGCACGGAGCTCCGATTAGGCAAAATTCCACATTAGCAGTAGTCTTTACCATCTTCAGATCAATAACTATAAATCAGAATCACAAACTCTGACACAGACGCCCTGGATCCCGTAATTTGGGTAGAAGCACAGGCACCAAGGTTGCTTAAAAATAAATGACTCCTAGAATATTATGAGTCCATTTCGATCTTCTTTTTTTCAAACGATCTTGCAAATGGTGCCTATATGTAGAAGTTTCTCTTCCTTATACTCAGTTGGCTGCTAGAAGATCAGGAGTCCAGAAAAAGATTTTGAAAGAAAGAATACATTTCCAAAAACTTCAACAACTTTGTAGAGGTACATCTATCCTGGCTAATCGTAAATATTTCAGCTATAGATATCCCCGTGTAAAGAAAATATTTGAACAAGCATCTTTTTATAGACGCTTTTGATTAGGCAGCAGATGTGACCTTGAAATTTACAATTGTATTTCCCCTTACTCCAAAGATGTTTCAAATTTGCTATCGTCAACTTGCCATATTTATGGAACAGCATTACTTAATCACCTGCATATGGTGTTTATGTCTGTTAACTGATTCGATACTCGAAAAGATGTTCTGTGTTTGATCAATTCTTGAAGTTAGACAGACTGCTGACAAATACGTTTATGCTACAGGGATTCAACAATCTTGTTTAAAGTCAATAATGGTCATTATCTAAAGATAGAACTTAAAAAGTATTATCCCCGCTCGCCCCTCAAAATCTTTTTATTTTGCAAAACTTGCGATTTCCGGAATATTTTCATGTCCGACTCCTGTATTTACACTTCTTGTTTACATTTCCGGTAAAGCAACGTGAAAAGCCACGTTAAAAAAAAATAGATCTATATAGTTTTCTTAATTTCTCGCGTTTTCTTACAGACGTAAATCTTGAAGAAGTTAGGTATATTTCTGTTTGAAATTAAAGCTTAACATGGAATTCGTCTGTAAAAATAGCATATTATTAGATTGATATCCACCTGGCATTAAATGATACGCATCTGTTGAAAAAAAAATCGTTTGTCTTTAATATTTTTTCTCAGAAAATAAAAAAATAAAATCCTCCCACCCACCCCATACGTTTTGCTGACTCTGGATGAAAATCTACAAATTAACTTGAATTGGCCTTACATGCCGATTTTGACTATGGATAACTCCGTTTACCTGATCAAGATACATGTATAAGGTGCACGGTGGGTGTGATCGGTCTCCTAGGCACCTGATCCCACCTGTGGTGCAATCTGATTAAAACCAGATTTTCGATCCGTTGAAGCGACATGACCAATAGAGGAGCGGATTGAAGATCTGGTTTTAATCAGATTGACCTGTGGTGTAACCAGGGGTTCGTGTTTGCCCTATTCTTAATTTTGTATTCTTTATAGTATTTACGAGATTGATCACTTTTCGTTACTTCACCTTTCATTGCCTTCCTACTCGATGTTGATAAGAGGATTTAATCATTCATCCCTATGAAAATTGGGCATGTACTCGGATAAGAAGGGTCATTCAAATGGCCTGTACAGATAACTTTGACCTGTACAGATGATTTTGTACGAAATACCAGGAAAAGGGGTGTTTTGTATGGGTACTGTTAATGGGAGACTTATTTGGACCCAGACGTGCATGACGTAATAGTTTTACGTCATCATACAAGTGAACATGATGATTGAGTACCACTATATGTACATGTGCTGTTTTGAATTCTATAAACACAAATTATTTTTCTCACCTGTGATTTGCATGGAGGACACCATTCCCATTTTCAAATTGTCTCCCACATGTATATTGACGCTGTATCGCTGGTCGTTGATGACGTCATCCGTCAGCCTTGTGTACCCTTGCGTAAGTTTGACTTCATCTTTTAACCACGTGATCGTGAAACGATTCGTGATTATATCGATCAGGGGAGCATTATACAGCAAACAGTTGATGACCACTGTGTCGCCGGCGGTTATGAGACTGTCGTTAGCTTGGATATAAAAGTTCGGAAACTGGGCCGTGGTTGATTTTGTGATCAAAACAGAGCAAATGATGAATATATCTAAAAATATGAAGCATCATCTGTGATTTAAGAAGGTGTTATTTGGACTCGCGTTATTTCTTTCAGTATAATGACTGACTCTCTTTTCGAAATACAAAATGTAAAGAGATGTATTGTGATACGTATCCTGGACTCTAATGTGTTACGTAACTGTTAACAACAATAATACAAGAAAACAACAAGAACAAAATAACAATTAAACAACAACAACAACAAAACAGCAACACAACAACAACAAATATGCAGCCCTTCACCGGTCTTCGTGACGTCTCCATTTGAGTGAAAAATTCTCGAGAATAAAACAATTTACACCGAACCAATACAATAACAACAGCAACAACACATTAACAATAACAAAATAACAACAACCACAAAATATCAAAGACAACAAAATAACATCCACAAAAAATAACAACAAAATCACAACACCAACAAGAACAAAATCACAACAACAAAATAACAACAACAAAACACAACAACAACAAAATCACAACAACAACAAAATAACAACAACAATACACAACAACTAACTAGCAACGATAACAACAACAAAATGATAATAACAACAACAAAACACAACAACTACCTAGCAACGATAACAACAAAATGATAACAACAACAATAACAAAATACGAAAATGTGATACATTTTTTTCAATACAGAAAACTTTCAATATTTGTCCATACCTGGTAATTTCCACAACTCCCTGGTCATCTTGTGACGAGGTGAAATATCTACATATTCATATTCCAGAATATGTAAGCCCCTTTTTCAGATATTAGATAAAATATACATATCTGATCTCATATCTACAATTCCGGTGTATGCGGACGGATATTAATTTCTTAATCAAAAATCAAATCAAAACATTTCTACGACACTACATATGTGAATGGTGCATTGCAGTTTAGAGATCCTAAAATGTCAAAGGGGTTTCAATAGTCTTCCTTAAAGTCAGCATATCGCAAATTCTGTAGTCGTTATAACGATCTAGTTTGCCAACCCAACCCTATCGTTGGATCAAATGCTGTCTGACGTGTTTCATACTGATTGTTAGGCCGTTCTTGGCACACTGATTTTAACTACGGATAACCCTGTTTACCTTATAAAGATATAGGGCTCAGGGCGGGTGTGAGCGGTCGTCAGGGGATGCTTAGTCCTCCACCTCTAGTACGTGTATAGCCAGGCGTCTTTGTTAAACTATCAATTGTGTAGTCCTTGTTATAGGGGCTATGAGATTGATCACTGTTCATTATCGTTACCTTTCGTTATCTTCACCTTTTCATAAAGGAAAGACAGGGATTTGCATGTATATAAAACTGCAACAATTTTTATAATTATTACAAATATTGTATTAAAGTGCGATATGACAATCATGCATGCTTGCAAACACATGGAAAACACACTAACTTTCATTGAATATAGTACATGTATACCCTTTCATTAACGACATGATCGGTTAAGAGCAGTCAGAAAATATGAAATTTTCTTATAAGAAGACACTTCTGGAACCCGTGTCCAAAACCATGCCATAAACGCATAGATACGGGAGAATACACGGGATTTGCAATAAAGTATGAAATACTATTGTGCAATATACTAAATACATATATGATTATCATACATGCCATTTTTTCATTGAATGGAAATGTGCGTCTTCGGACTACGTGCTAAACGAGCAGTCTCGTAATCAAACTCGATACCACGTGACTCGTAACCACACCCCCATTGGACAAGTTATTTCCGAATCTAAAGACAATTATTTTCCGCTAATCTTACCCGTTGAAAAGCAAATGTAGGTAGTATCATCGATACGACGCGAGCTTCTTACTGCTATGCTTAGAAAATAACCTTTCATATATTGGTCAATATTTGATAGATACATTGTTATAAGCTTTTCTTTGCATACTGATTTTTACTACGGATTACTGCGTTTACCTGATCAAGATAGAGGGGTCATTTTGGATGTGACCGGTCAACAAGGGATGTTTACTCCTCTTAGACACCTGATCCCACTTCTAATGTGTCTGTCCTACTCTTGATTTTTATTTTTTTTTTCATGGGAATTATGAGACGGATCATTGTTCTTTATCTTCACTACTCTATGTTGATAGTGGGTTAACCCTTCATCTGGATTTGTTGAACGACTGTCCTGTCCTATCAGAGGTCCCGGGTTTGATCCTAAGTATATATAGACAAATATTTGACTCTGTTAAATTTAGACCCCTTTGTTGGGATCCGGGTACTTTTTAGTGGGTAAGAATCACTGTCCCCCAGACGGTCGCCCCACAAACGGCGGCAATCCGGTAGTTCTAGACAAATATCATTACCTTCCTTCTTTCTTTCCCCCCTTCTCTTCCCACAATCCCTGTCCTCATAAACATGCACGGATCCAGATTTTGTTTTTCAAACGGGACCCGTCTATAATTTCTGTTCTACGAAATTTATGAAGAATAGTTACCCTTGTCAAATTCCGGGGTCCTAAACCCTCTTCAACTCCTTTCCCCTCAAGATCCGCACATGAACAAACAACGGCATGCAAAAAGATAATACACTGTTAACAATAGTCGGTCAATTTGACTTTTCCGTTATATATTTTATGCACAATTGCATTCGTGGTTTGCCAGTGGCGGATTTAAGGGGGGCGCAGCCCCCTAAAATTTTCAAATTTAAGGTAAATCGAGGTAACTTATTTATAAAAATGTACTAAACAATAAAAGAAACAATAATTTCTTCCACTCTCGGAGAAATGAATGACAAAATCTTTGCTTTCTTGAATTACTTTATTTTGAGAAGTTAATTTTTTCCCCAAAACCCTTAAAATTTGCGTCATTTTACTAATTTCACCCAATCAAAAGTGATAGAAAATAGTACAAATGACTTAGATAGGAGACATATTTCAAACCCTATAAAATATGTAAAATCCAGGAGCTTCCGTGGGCGGGGGCCTCAAGGCGGTCCCTAGCCTCATAAAGTGGCGCCCCCTCCCCGTAACCACAATTCTTGGATCTGCCCCTGTGTGCCGCATGTTGATGTCTTCGTAGCAATATTTCACTCAGAATGTCGAATTCCCAACAGTATAATGGCGTCTGATGTACATTGCACTGTGCCGTTTTTATGTATAGTACAGAGAATCAAATAGATGTACATTTCATTTACCATACTTCACTGTGTCATTCAAGTAGATGTAATGCAATAAAGTTATGTGTCCACTTGAATTGATAGGTGTTGTTTTTCTTAATTAATAAAGAATGTATAAGATTAGAATTTTATGGCATTGACTTCCTCTTTCTCTCTCTCCACCCCTCTCTGTTTATCTCCACCAGTCTTTCTCTCTCCCCACTCCTCCTTTTTCTATATCTCTCTTTCTTGCATTAATGTAACTGATGTAGGTATATGTATGTGTGTGCATTTGTACACTTATTTGTACATTTATGTAACATGGATCTTAATAACTTTGTTAACAAACAAACAAAAAATAAATTTAAAAAAAAAAATGAATATATATCGCCATTAAAATTCATTGAATGTATAAATTTTGCTTGAAGCATAAGTACATGTACATGTATAGGGGGGGGGGGGGGGGCAAAATTGACCGAATTCACAACAGGTATGCTTTTCATGACGTTGTTCACGTCCAACTACAATCACGTGTAGGTCATTTACAGGTATATCACGTGTAGGTCAAACACAGGTATATCACGTGTAGGTCAGATACAGGTATATCACGTGTAGGTCAGATACAGGTATATCACGTGTAGGTCAAACACAGGTATATCACGTGTAGGTCAGATACAGGTATATCACGTGTAGGTCATTTACAGGTATATCAGGTGTAGGTCAGATACAGGTATATCACGTGTAGGTCAAACACAGGTATATCACGTGTAGGTCAGATACAGGTATATCACGTGTAGGTCATATACAGGTATATCACGTGTAGGTCAGATACAGGTATATCACGTGTAGGTTATATAGAGGTATATCACGTGCAGGTTATATATAGGTATATATTTTTAAAGTAGAGTAATCAGAACTTTAACAAATACAAGCTTTAAAGAACTTACACTCCAACATGATGCCGGGAGAGCATGTACCGTTAAAGCGAGCACAGCAACAAATTTTATATACTTTAGTTCAACTTTCAAACTTAAAAAAATGAGTAAGAATGGATATGTATGATAAACATGCAAAACTGCTAATAATAGAAAAACATCATTTTCAGCTATATAGATTTATTGATATATGCCAACAAGTGGGGTTTTTTTTTTAAATTTCCATTTTCTACTCAATCTTTTCTTCTTTTTTTTTTTAAACTTTTTGTATTGAAACTTGTTATTGATGGATTTCATTTTATCCGTAAGTGAGTTCCAATATCCAATGCGTCTTTAACTCAGTTTTAGCAATTCTGGTAACGAAATAAATAAATAAATAAGAGATAGTTTGCTAGATTCTGTTGTTCTTGAAGGACAGTTGAAAACTCTACAGAGCTAATTTTAATGACTCTTTTCCCCCTGTGTGACTATATAATTAATTTGTTCACTCTTTGTTCACAGAAACCGGTAATTTTGCTCGTAATAATAATACTAGAGGGTCTACCATACTACCCCCTAATATATGTAATTATCAAACAAAGGAACAAACCAGCAAACCCCGACACCCACACTTTTCTATTAGGGGGTAGTGTGTATAGACCCTCTCTATTATCAAATTACAGACAAACACCTTACGTCGCAAGTCTTAAATTGTATGACACAGGAAAATGTTATTGTTTTAAATGAATGAATCAAAACTTTTCCGAGGCTTAATTTTCAACATTTTTTAAAAATATATATATATATTTCGCATTTAGAGTGAATGATTTTACGATAAACTGGAAAATTCCAGTATGTAGAGTTTGTCGTACAGAGTGTAAGTTCTTCAAAACGCGTTTCTGTGCTTACAATTTCAGTTTGTTCTGGGTTTTCATCAGACCTCCGAATTAACGAAAACGAGCATTATCAATTAAAATGGCATTGAATGCATGAGAGCAGCGCATAGATATAAAGGAAGCAATCAATGAATTAGAGTCGTTGATCTGTGCTGATGTCTACTTGATTGTATATCATTAATTAAATCTTTTTCAACAGAAAGTGCATTGTCTAAATCGAAATACTCCTAAATAATTAATCTGACTTCGTTACAACAAATTGAAAATGAATTTTGATCATGAAATACTAGTAACCTTTATCTTTCATAACATTCTGGGGGACGGTGTGTGCAGGGGCGGATCCAGGAATTGTAGTTAGGAGGGCCGCAACTTTATGAGGCAGGAGCCCTGGGCCTTAAAGCCCCCAGTGGGTCTAGGGCGAAGTGTTGGTGTGAACCCTGGGGACGAAACCCCCGGGGGCGAAACCCCCGGACGCTCCTGGATTGACATATTTTATAGGGCTTGAAATATGTCACCTATGTAGTCTTTTTACTATTTTCTATCATGTTTATTAAGGTAAAATTGCTATATTTTAATATTTTATATTTTGCGGGGTTTGGGGAAAAATGTAAGTTAAAAAAAAATTCTCCCGATGAAATTAATTCAATAAATCAAAAGATTTATTTATTTTATTTACATGTAGTTATTTTACTTATTTATTTCTCCCAGAGAGGAAGAAATTATTGCTTCTTTTATCGTTTACATTTTTAAACAAGAGGCCACGATTTACCGAAATTTGAAAATTTATGGGGGGTGGGGGGGGGGTAAATCCGCTACTGGTATGTGTGTTATCATCGGATCCACCACTGGAGTATCTTGTAAATCAAGTGACGAAATCATATGATCAACATAAAAGTTTTCAAACAAAATGGCGACCTTGGGAGACGAACGTGGAAAACCGAGGGTGCTAATTTTAGACGGTGAACGTATTGATATATTCTGCTCAGCTAGTGTTAGTTGTGAGTTTTGAAGTAGATAGAGAATTTTGATTGGAGTGGCATGATAGTTACGTTTATTGACCTTTCATTTGAAATGAGAAAACCCATCAAACGTAAAGCTGTACGGAAACGCGTGAAATGGTGTTAGATCATTGTAGTGTGTATGTCCGCTCAGGAAATCCTGACAAACTCGCGAGAGTAGTGTTGTTCAGTTTTATAAGTGTCTCTCCACTGTTTGTGTATGATTCTGATGTAGGACATAGAACACACTGTGTGTGCAGTATCTGACAACCCAACACTTAGGAATGAAATAGCTCCTTTCATTTTCTTCTTGATCTTAATTTAAAAGGTGTTTTACGAGAGAGAGAGAGAGAGAGAGAGGGAGAGAGCAATATTAAAATCATGAAGTATGACATTTTTATGTGGGACATTGTGTAAAATATCATTAGAGGAAAATTGCTTCTAATACTTTTTAAAGCCCTTTCATAAAACATGTAAAAGTAGTTTTTATGCCCCCGAGATCGAAGATGGGGGGACTATTGTTTTTGTCCTGTCTGTCATTCTGTAATTCTGTCATTCTGTCTGAAACTTTAACCTTGCTAATAACTTTTGAACAATTAGAGATAGAGCTTTGATATTTCACATGAGTATTCCTTGTGACAAGACCTTTCCGTGGGTACCAATTCAATTAATTATTCACTCAAATCATTCATACAATGGTAGACGAGGTACATAAATATATAATTTAGTATTTAAACAACATTAGCAAGTGTACATGCAGGGCCGTAAATTAACCTTCAATTTGGAGGAGGCAGGAAATTAGGCGGGGGTCTGGGGGCCGCCCAGGCTCCCAGACGCTGAGCACATTTTGTGCACACTGAACACGTTTCGTGCAAAATCCTTGATTCTAGGGCCTTCTAAGATGTTACTTGACTAACTCATTCTAAAAGAAAGATTTGGAATGCTTTTTAAGGGAGGTATCATGTTCTTAGTTATTGGAAACAACATAAATTCTAATGAACTTTAAATTTTAATTTTTTTTTGACTCAAAAGTTGGAGGAGGCAGCTGCCTCCTCCGCCTCCATGTAATTTACGGCCCTGTACATGTATATAACTATTACATACACATGTATGTGCATTAGCACAACATAAAGGTGGAGGACATAATGCATATGATTTTATATATATATATATCTTAGGAAGGACAGCAGACTAAATCATGGATATACATAGTTGTTTGTTTTTTTTTAAAATGTTTTAGGTTTCATGTTGTCATTAGCTCTCTACATTATCTAGGAGCCCAAAATCTTTCCGTAGAGCGGATATTAATTTACATTCTAAGATAAAGTGGTACATTCGTCGGCTAATTTACCTGTAAATATGGCAAATAGTTTCACCTTTTATAAATCCCTTATAAACTGAAGGATTATGTGCACGTTTTCGTTCCAATCTGTAGGTTTGATGTACGTTTTCAAATCTAGAATGCGAGTTGCCTCAAATCACTTTCTTTTATACACCGTATTGCCCAAGGAATGCATTTTATTCACAGATCTTTCACATGTGAATTAAAGCAGTTGATGAGAAGAATTTGCTATAACGAATAAATCATGGCCGGATTTCTTCTTCTTCACCATGAAAAATAATAAAATAAAGCCATCGCCATGATAACGCACGTGGTACGTTATGCGATGTTTACCTGGAAATTTAATTTCCTTGGTTATCTGATGTTGTCGGATATCGCATACAGATGGGGAGCATTTAGACCCTTATAACACATCCAACTATCTGTTTATAAACTTTTGAATTAAATTTAAAATCATTATTTCCCAAAATTAATCTGAAGAGAAGGCTCAGATCGCAAGTGAATGATGTATTTATTGCATAGACAGATGTGTCCGATTTCCTATAGCATGTTTCTACTGCAGTCATTAATTCCTCAAATTGCATGTTTGTGTAGAGTGGTGTGATATCATAAGTTAGCTGACCGTGTATAAGTAAGAAAATATATGGCTCCCATCAGTCAGGTACCTCAACAATCACTTGATTTTACACTAATTAAATTTCGGTGGTGTGATACGGTGTGTACCAGTGTGGCTGCTAAAACTGGTGGCCTTCGTTTATGCCAAGCACTGCATACTTTGCTGTGTCATGTAGCATTAATGACTTAGCAGTTCACATCAGTACAGTACGTTCCTTTTCTTATTTAATAATTTCGTTTTTTATATGATAATTTCGTTTTTTATTTGGTTTAGGATTTTTTATTTAATATTTTCGTTTGTGATATGATATTTTCGTTTTTTATTTAGCTTTGGTATCTTACCGGGTATATAATGATTTCGTATTCTATTTAATATTTTCGTTTTTTATTTAATAATTTCGTATTTTATATAATAATTTTGTTTTTATATAATGATTTTGTTTTCATTTTAGTTTTGGTTTGCACTAATAGGCTTCCGTAATTAAGGCCTACGTCGTCAGAGCCTTGGTATCCTGCTACGGAGGGGACTGTCGTAAATCGTACCAGAAATATTACTTCGCGTGTTGGGCCCTTAAAACAAATAATTTGAAATCTTCTGTGTTAAGGAGATATTTTGATGTTCATATGAGTGACCTTGACGGGTATTTACCATGAATTATCTTAATTTCTATTTAGGACATAAAATTTAAAAATAAAATAAAATTTCTAACCTCTACGCAAAAATACGAAATCTCTTAATTGGGTTAATTTACAATAAGGACATTGAATCAAGAAGTCATAGAGTTATGTATGATGCTTATGAATGTCAAGGAAAGTCCATCTAACAGTTGCGCAGGGCAGGAGGAGGGGTTATTGTGCAATATGGTGTTGTAAAATCGATGTGAAAGTTTGATACGTCTTTTGGATGTGTACATGTTAAGTGTTAAAACCGCCGGTGTATGCTATGTGGATGGGTGTTTATACAAATACAAATATTTACGATTTTCTAGCTGTATAAGCAAAAAATACTTTGTTGATACCTATTTAGATGTAATTGAAATTTCGCATCGTGTATTGCGTCGTGTTTCTTGAATGACCTATTAAAACACCGTTTTGTTTTTCAAACCTCTTGTTTTGATATCCAGTGCTGATTTTGAGCCGATAAAAAGGGAAATGACTGAGAAGAACGGGAAATTGTGAAATTCACGACTTCCTTCAAGGTATCACACCGGTAATTATTTTCACTATATATCACTATAGAGAAGGGGAAAAAATCATTAAAAATCAGTTTACAGAATTGATGCCGAATAACGCAGCCAGAAACATTCTATGTTACCTATCTCTTCTGCCGACACCACAAAACAACACCCTACGCGGCATTTTCGAAAATAAATTGTCCGCAAACAAGACTACCCTCAAATCCACGTGTTTTTCACATGTGTGTAAACAGTCAAAGTGTACCTCAGGAAGTAGCCTCAGCTACCAACAGCAAATAGTTCCTTTGTATACACTTGGTTATTTCTACAAATTACACAAAATTTCCTAATAATGGGTACAAAAATTAACAGAAAAAAAGAGGAAATGAGAAAAATAGCGCAAGGAAAAAATATTTCTTTAAATATATGGAAATACAATTGAAGTTCAATTTGACTGGACAATTACGGGTGTGATACCTGCAGGAATCCTGACAGTGTAGAGGCTTTGTACTGGCAGAGGAAGATTTACACACTCGACTCCCCCTTTAAAGTAGGCTAACCACCAGCGGCAGCAGTAGATCTACAATTTGACACACTAGACGCATTCCGCTACCCTGTGGGGAATCACCAATGCACCAATGTTGGAATTACATAAAGTTATTTTTCTCGTGTGGACATTGCATGTACTAAAAAATGTTGAATATGCCAAATGTGATCCCGGGCGCTGGACACGGAACACTTCCTCCAAAAAATACGAATTTGAAATTCCTGTTTATAAACAGGATTTCACGTGAGTCACTTTTTCATTATAATGAAAATTTAAGAATTTTTTGATTTGTTTTATCAGAGCTTTTTCTGAGTTAAAATGTCGTTCTCTTCCTGTGGTCTTAATCTCCCTGCTTAATTTCTACTCGTCTTTTTGTAATCTTTCACACATTAGAGAATGAGTTGCTGTTTGCACAAGCTTAAAGCCGGGAGTAACCTAGAAAAATTTACACCCCTACAGCAATTAAGCATATATGGAAAGAGGGCAGGGCTTAACAGTGTTATCAGAAGCAGCAGCAATCTGATGCTTGACTCTACACGTGCTCTGTAGCAGACGATATTTTGAACAGGGAAAATGACGTGATTTATCAAAATAAAATAAAGTTTCCCCGCATTTTTCTACCACTCTGCTTGATCTGTGAAGCACTGAAAGTATATATATATATATATATATATATATATATATATATATATATATATAAACACTAAAGTTCCAACAACACCCGATACCTCAGAATGTCGGATCCACAACATGGATACAAGGTCAAATACAAAAAATTATACAAAGCACTAAAATGACCAACGACACGAACAACGAGATTGTCAAAATATCGGGACGACCCGTCCCTTCTTCAGGACAAACGAAAAGAATTACATAATGTGGTCAATATCAACAGAGCATAATAACAAAAACTACATACAAATACATCTAGCACTACAACTACACTAATCTACTAACGTATTTACAACGCAGAATACATGTTTTAGGTCTTTAGGCTTGCCAATCAATGTTAAAAGTGGAGCGAATTAGGACATGCCTTATTCGTCCAAAGAGCTGATCCAAAATGTCCGAAAAGAAAAACAATAAACTTAATTAATCTCAAGTGGAACGAGTTAACCCAATTACGTTGACAAATAGTAAAGCTAACTCGTACCCAGAGAGATTTTATTTTAGCCATGCATAATTTATAAAAGATAATAATAAGTAACAAATACAAAAAAATAAATAAATAAATGAAAATAAGCTATGTAAACGAAGTAAGAAATGAACAAAGTTTGAGAGAAAGATAATGTAAGCAACAAGTTTGAATAAGTTAACAAAATGGACCAACTCCAAATAAAAACAAAGAATAAGCAACTCAGGAAATTGAATCAACATCAAACATTCCCGTGCTGATCATGTCTAGGGTAGATGTGCAAAAAACATAGAATCACGGAAACTGATAAATGGGTTTTACATGTAAGCAATCGGTTATGAAGTTCAAAGTAATTTAGCATTATATATATATATATATATATATTTAAAAAATATGAAAAGAAAACACAGAAATCCTCCGTAAAGCTTTAGCGCTTTCATTACATCTTCAGAAGCTTTACAAAAATGTATACATAGCAGTATCATAGAAACAGTGATTATGACGTCACAAAAATTGTCAGCTGATGGAGCATGGGATCTCAAAGTGTGTCATGTAAAAAGTATGTCAGCATGACCTACATTTTTAATTTTATGGCTAATCATTTATTAATAAATTTTAGGTTGTTATTTCAGATACCGAGAGGTTTAGAATCATCAAACCTTGTAAGTTGATGCGTCTAGAGGCCTCAAAACATATCTATAAAAAAGTAGGTCACAGTGACCTACCTTTTGAATTTTGCAGACATTCAAATTTCACACTTTCAATTTTAGATGCATATTTTGGACATTATGAAAGCTAGGATAATCAAATTTTGTCAGCTGATGTATCTTGAGTCTTCATAGTTTGTTGACCAAAAAGTAGGTCACCATGACCTATTTTTGGAATTTGACAGCTATATTTTACTATTTCAGATACTATTTGACTTACAATTATCAAACTTTGTCAGTTGATGCATGTTGAATCTTCAGAGTGTGTTGACCAAAACGTAGGTCACCGTGACCTATTTTTGGATTTTGACAACTATATTTGAATATTTCAGATACTATTTCACTTACAATCTTCAAACTTTGTCAGCTGATGGGTCTTGAGTCTTCAGAGTGTGTCGACCAAAAAGTAGGTCACTGTGATTTACTTTTGGAATTTGACGTTTATATCTGAATATTTCAGATACTATTTGACTTCAATTATCAAACTTTGTCAGTTGAGGCATCTTGAGTATTTGGAGTGTGTCGACCAAAAAGTAGGTCACTGTGGCCTTCTTTTGGAATTTGACGGCTATATTCTAATATTTCAGATACTATTTGACTTACAATTATCAAACTTTGTCAGTTGATGAATGGTGAATCTTCAGTGTGTTGACTAAAAAGTAGGTCACCGTGACCTATTTTTGGATTTTAACAGCTATATTTGAATATTTCATATACTATTTCACTTACAATCATCAAACTTTGTCAGCTGATGGGTCTTGAGTCTTCTGAGTGTGTCGACCTAAAAGTAGGTCACTGTGACCTACTTTTGGAATTTGACGTTTATATCTGAATATTTCAGATACTATTTGACTTCAATTATCAAACTTTGTCATTTGATACATCTTGAGTATTTGGAGTGTGTCGACCATAAAGTAGATCAATGTGGCCTTCTTTTGGAATTTGACGGCTATATTTGAATACTATTTGACTTGTCAGTTGAGCATATTGAGTTTGCAGTGTGTCGACCAAAGGTAGGTCACCGTGACCTACTTTTGGACAGTTACATTTAAATGTTCAGGTAGTATTTGACTTAACATCATCAAACTTTGTCAGTTGAAGCATCTCGAGTCCTCGGAGTGTACAGACTATAAATTAGGTTACCTTGATCTACTTTTTTTTAACTTCAAAGCTATATCTAAATCAAATGCTAAGAGCCCTTGAATCATGAACCTGTTTCAGTTGATGTATCTTAAGTCCTCGGGGTGTGTCAATTAAGAAGTAGGTCACTGTGATACACTTTTTGAATTTCATTCCTATATTTAGATATTTCAGATACTAAGTGGCTTAGATCCATCAAGCTTATTAAGTTTATGTATCTTGGCTTCTCAGAGTGTGTCAGCTAAAAGGTAGGTCACTGTGACCTACTTTTGCTTTTTTCTTCAAATATACACAACTTTCAAACTAAAAACCCAAGGATCATAAAACCTTCACTTAACTCGCTTTTTGTTTTTGTATTTCAACAGAGCTGAAAAAGTTAAAAAAGCAATTTTGTTGATATTGGTTTTAAGAACCATTCTCCTACAATGGCATGGAATGTAATTGCATTAAAAATCGGACAAAATACAATGCGATCCCCTTGTAGTCATTGTATGCATAGTAAATTCGTCATTTAGCATCGCGACCGTATCTATGTCCCTTGAAAAAAAAATCATGTAGAAGAGAAATATGTACTACCCAGATATGCACGTAGGTTAAGTAACTTCATCTTATAATTATTTTGATTGCTTAATTTAATACTGTACTGTATGATATCCACTTCATACACTATCATGTGATAGGTCTTTAAAACCTTGTTAATTGATGAATCTTGGTTAGTGAGAATTTTTGCCTGTTCTACAATGTATCAGAAGAGCAATTCTAGGCCCATGAGCCTCTTGTTAATTCATCTATCGACTTCACTCGATGTCGCCAAGAAGTGCGTAATCTACGTTACCAAATATAGATGTGTATTTTAAAATCTGAAATACTCTTTATTTCTGTTGCTAATATTAAAAACTTCATTAGATTATAACGGTCTATTATGTAATATGTGAATACATATATACTGGAGACAGAATACTTCTTACGAACATCTGCAAAATGTGTTTTTATCCGTCGTTTTAAGCTTGTAAGCTACGTGATCGCAGGAAAACTATTAAAGTAAATGTATATCTAGAGGTTTGTACATGTTTATTTTATATCATATCGTGTACGCAGTATTTCTCAAGCGAATAGATACATCTGTCCATACAAACACTAATGAGTTTGTCTACTTAAAAGCAAATTGTAATTTACGTTTTGTAATCTTCATTGTCATATTATTGATACATATTAATGTTATTAAAAAACAAGTGGTCTAGATTTTTCGATGATCATCGGTATCTTTTTGTATTGTAAATCAATATCTACTGCTTCCGATTACGTCATGCCCTTAAAGTTGTGTTGATGCGAAATTTCAAAGTCGAAAAAGAAACATCAAATTGCCCATTTTTATCAAAGTTTGAAGGTAAGAAGAAAACAAATTATTCTGAATAAATGTTGATATACTTTGATTGTTCTGTGTGGTTTTTAGATGCGATTAGTTTATCAAGTATTGCATAGTTTTGGAAGAATATAGTTCCGTTTCCCGTAATAACATGTTCAAGCTAAATGTTTATTGTTTCCAAATGAATTATATAAAGGTTTATTCGGAATGAAATTGTAGCAACGTAAATTACTCGAATTTCGAAGAGTATTTTTTTTACCCAATCATAACTGTCCGGTCCATTATCCCCGAGTGTTCAAAATGTTTGTATACACAGAAGAAGCAACACACTATACAATAAATTTAAATCCTTGAAGAGAAAAAGATAATTTTAATTTTGCATTCCCAATTTGAAAGTTGCAACTTATTTTGAGAATAGGTAAAATACATGTTTTACCACCTTGAAGTGCAAAATAAAAAAAATTGAACTCTCTCTATTCCATCACCCGATTTTATATGAAGTTCCTTATCACACCTTATCTTTTAGTGCTTTTCAAATGGTGTACATCAAACATATAATTGTTGACACTTCTAAATCTGTGTTTCACTCCATGCCAATGAAATAAAATAGACTGATTCAGGTGTGTTTGACTAGTTCTTTTGGAACATTCACAAATTTCAAACTGACCTAAAACCAAACATGAATGGATGTCATTATTGAACAAATTCTTCTTATTTATAATTACAGCTGAACAGACAAAAAAAATATCTCAAAACCAGTTATCAGCTAGTGTGATCAAAATCCTAATCTTATTGATGATGAATGTGTAAGAGTCTGATAAAGGTTGCAATAAATATCTCAAAGTTAAGAAATAATCTGTAAACTTGGCTGGAAAAATGATATGCTTCTTTCAGTGATTTTGCCAGTTCACACAGTTTATTTTAATACATGGCTTTGTGAATGAATTCATTTTTCATCATGAGCTGTGCACACATATATATCTTTGTAGAAAAGATGTTGGAGTCTGAATATACATTTTTCCTTGTTATTTCTTGTCTGTGTTAAAAGTCCATCCTGGTCATTAGAGGGAGGGGCTTTAATTATATGGTGGACAGAAATGGATCCCCTCTACCTTAGGTGTAAAGACCTCATTCATCCCTGGAGGGAAGACCAGGGAGATGAATTTGGATGTATGCTGAAGGATAGCTGGCACAATTCCTACCAAGTTCCTTTTAATGCATCAATAAATCTTTAACCTTAAACCCATAAATATATATACATGTATAAAAGTGCTCAAAGTTATGTTGGAACCATACATGATGCATGTAGTAGCAGGATAAATGAGAATGAAATGTATACAGAATGGGTGCGTATGGCCTGTATACTGTGCTTGTCTTGCAAGATTATGAAGATATTTCATTTCTGGTCTCCACTGACAGGGACAGACAAACACAGAGTCATCAATGTAAATAAACGTCCTTTGTGTGACTGTTCCTGCTGCCAGTGTAAAGCCTCTTATCAAATGTAAGTGTTGAATACTGACTTAATACCCACCCACTATAGATCCCCTGTGAAGTTCAGACACTGTTAATTCCTCCACTTCCTTACATAATGGGAACATAATTGTGTACAAATGATATAATTTAGCACCAATTTCCCTGACATGAAAGTGAGGTTATGGTATATTGGTAATAGTTAACAAAGTAAAAACTGAAGTAAACAAATATGCGGCTGACATTGCTATAAACAATAAAAAATACAGAGATATGTACATTATGCGGAGTTGCTTAACAACGCAAATACAAACGATATTAGTTAGTTAGTTTACATTGTTTTTCAAGTTTTTATATAAAAGAGCAGTGGATGCAGGACTACTCTGCGGATTCACACAGCTAGTAACATATTCAAGTGGTATTGAAGTAATAAGGAGAGTTGTGTCCCAACAAGTGAAAACTGTAAACATAAACACATTTATATATGTGCCTTTTAAAATCAGTATACCTCTGTGTAGAATTGTTTCTGCTAATGTAAAACTTATACGGTACCAATTTTGATGCACCAGATGCGCATTTCGACAAATAATGTCTCTTCAGTGATGATCAACCGAAATGTTTGAAATTCGAAATAACAATGAAGTTTTAGAGCTATTATAGGGAAAAACAGCGTGCCAAAAAGTGGAGTCAAATTCGTCTAAGGATAAGAGCTATGCATGAGGGAGATGCTCCTTAATTTTGAAATTAACTAACTAATTGTTTTACTATAGCAATTAAGATATTTTAATTAAAATATGTTTTCACAATTAAATCTTCGTCGTAAAGAGATGTATAAAATGTATATCGTCATTACGGTTGAATCTAAAAAAGAAAAAAATAGAATGATTTGTCTCATCTTCTTTGGTCTGATATCTTTGACACTTCCGTCAAGTCGTTGTCTTGTTGAATCTTAACTGTATTAATTGTGGAAAGTTATATATAGGTACTGAGATATAGCTGTCTTACATAAAATGTGATTTTAAAAAACGAATACATTCATGAATTTATTACAAATATGATGCAATCACTATTGTAATCAGCGTTTTAAAAGGTTATAAAATATTAAATAGTTTATGTTGTGTTTGCTGATGGCATGCAATATACTCCTTAAAATGGAAAAATTAAAAATAAAAAGCAGACCATTTAAAGAAAAGACTAAATATGCATTGGATGTAATCTTTTACAGGGAATTGAATAAATATTTCATATCCTAACATATTCCTATACAAAACTAACAGTAGAAGATCATGTTTTTTGAACATTGAAATTATATTATATTATATATATATATATATATAGATAGATAGATAGATAGATAGATATGGATATATAGATATGGCAATGTGAATTCCTTTGTCGTTATAGAACTGGTCAAATGTTTGTGATGTAAATTTCAAAATATATCGTATATTATAATTATAGTAATAAATCACCATGTTTATAATGATGATTAAAAATACACTGGTACATGTAATACCGATTATCATTGTCTTACTGAAGCGTGCAATATGTGCGTACGTTACGTATAAAAGAATAACATATACTATCCGAGTTATTCAAGTGTTTGTAAGGTTTTTTGCACCAAAGTGTTTTATTGAGAAAATGTGAAAGTGAGCATTTAATGACTTTTTCCATCTATTTTGCAAATATTACAGAACAGTGTGCAGACAAAGTTTATAATGCACATTATTTAATTTGTCTGCACACTGGGTTTTTTTTTGGGGGGGGGGGGTAGCAAAGAAGATACCCCCCTCCCCCCAACCAAATGCACATTTTCTCTCCTGACATCAAGATTACAATATCATTTATGAAATTTACCCAACAAAAAGTTAAAAAAATATAAGTGAATCTACAGTATTCAAGATCATGGTGTATTTTGCCAGGTTTGAAATAAGAAGATAAAAAAAAATTTTTCAGGAAAACCCAAGTTAAATGTGGACTTTGCAATGATAAACATCACCAAATACAAGGGAGAGCATGTTCGGATTCGTTGTGAAATTTCTGGAAATCCATTACCACGGTACAGGTGGTTTAAAGATGACGTACCTATCAGAGAAAATGACCGAATCTACAGTAAACTCACTCCTTGGGAAACACGATGGGTTATCTCCCTTAGCAATTTCTATAAATGGCTCCCTTTTTTTTAATTTGTGTTCTGCAATACACATTCAACAAATAACCCATTTTCTTTATTGATCTGTGATTTATGAAATAAATCAGATTATTTCTCAAGATATCAATTTTCTTTAATTTCAATACACATCAAGTCTTGTTCGCGGAGCATCAGGTTATACTGAATACCTGCTTATATATCAAAGCTGTATTCCTTTAAATGATGAAATTATACTGAGATATAACAAACAACTATTGATTATTTTGCTGTATCAATTAAGTGTTTGACTGTACACACATTATTAGCAAGAGAAACAGAAGAACCTAAGCTTCTATAAAATTTCAACTTGAATTACAAGAAGAATTGTTTGGTTCTTAATCATTTTACATTTCTCACGTCTTGGGAATTTTCATTGAGGGATTCAGTACCCAAGTACATCTGCGTATTATTACACCAGAACAGTTTTCGTAGTCCCAGTGTATCTCCAAAACAAACGTGTACAGTACGTGACAATAAAAGCGTTCATGTACTGTTAACTTCTATCCTAGAAACATCAGAAAAAGAAAATCCACAAAATAGTGGTATATTTTTAGGCTTTATAAAAAAAATTCCAAATACTAAATCAAAAGTGGCATGCATTATATCTTGGTTGCAGGTTGAAAATAGAGAGTGCTGATGTGTTTGACAGTGGATGGTGTATGTGTAAAGCCTCCAACAGTACCGGTGAAGTCAACACTACGGGTTATATACTGATCAAGAACGGTATCAAGTCATACAAAACTGTTATGAATCCAACCTCCATTAGTACTTTAAAATTACCAAATGAAAAGCTATAACATTGTTTTCAACAACCTATTCTTTAGAATTATCGTCACAGTATATGATAAGATGGATTTGAAATATATGTGTACTTATTCTGTATATTTTAAATTTTTGCGCGGTTGGAACTGGAGCACTATTTGGTGTAATCCATTACATGTTCTGTGTTTGATGATGGATAGATAGAGAAATCCATAGTTAGTGCTCTTGTTTTTCTGCAAAAGCCGCTAAGATTTGAATAATTCTGAAATAAGTACACATAATGTAGTCTTCTGGTTAAAAATAATTTATTGGATATTTTTTGTTTCACAGGGTATCCTCTGAAAACCAAGAATTCTGATAGACAAAAGGCAATGGTCAGCCAGATATCCGTGACGACACAGACATGTATGTACATACATATATTGTCAGAGCACAAATCTATTTTATCCATCTACTTATTTAAGACAATAACCCTTTGATAATATTTTTCTCCAATACGGGACTTTCGAGATACGGATCCACTCTGACTTTTATCGCGCGTTGAACGTAATTGTAGGGCATGTCACTTCCGGATTACAATAACAACTAAGTAAACAAACATGGAATATTTCAATTGCTATCAATTTCCTACATTTAAATGCTATCTTTGAAAAAAAGGAATCACTACAACCATTTTATAGGAAAATGCAATTGATTAAATTATGCGAGTCGGCGCGGGAAATAAATCTAGGGAATATCTTGAGGATATCGGTAAAACTTCACGCCTTGCATCCAATGGTACGCGTCTAAATGCGTCTTTTCCCTTCCATCTAATTTACACCCAGGTACTAAGCACCAATAATGACTTGGATCGTCATCGTGGGACTGCGCATAACTCTTTACGGACCGTCTGTTAGCGAAACACCATATGTATTGATGTCAACTTTGCCCTACAATTGGTTATTATCACGTGACCGTGGTGTATAAACGTCAAATATAATCGGTCGTTCCGGCATATCCCGAAAGTTCCGTATTGGAAGATCTTTCGTAACAAGGGCCTCAAGTTTTTCCAAAGGCGTGTCTTGAGTCCCTATATATCCGCCTGCACAATATGTCTGCCTTTGCTATATGTCTGCCCAATTTTGGACCAAACTGTCCTTATATGTCCGCCTGCACTAAATGTCCACCAAATTTTGGATCAAACTGTCCTTATATGTCCGTCTGCACAATACGTCCGCCCAACTTTTTTCCAAAATGTCACTATATGTCCGCCTACACAAAATAATGTCTTCCCTACTACTTTTCTTAACCAATTATCACAATATGTCCATCCATATTTTTATGGCGTCGAGCGGTAGCTCGAAAGCCATATAGTGATCGCACGACCTCAAATTATTTATGCAACCACAGTTGACTTCCTGTCAATCCTTCCGCCAAAAAAGTAGTTGCTTTTACAGAAGAAATAGAATACATGGCGTGACAATATTGATACAAACCACAAGGAATTCATATAAATGTAGAAACCTTACATTATTTTAGTCCATGAACATCATCATCTCTCTTTATATATATGAAACACACCATGGGCATTGTAGCGGATGAAGAGTTGTTACGAGTGAAGACCACCGACAGAAGGCGCGAAAGTGAATACGTATTGATATCTGCACAATTATTCAAATTACGAAATGTTTGAGAAATAGGAAAAATCATTCCCAAAATTTTGTTACAATTATCTGAAAGATATGAAAAATTGCAAAAAGTAGTTAAAAATTATTATTCAGTTGCAATATTAATACGGACTAGATTTCATGAATTCACGTGATGTCTGAGATAGCGTGGGTTTGGTAGAAGAAAGATTATGAGGCGGAATTACGTCATCGTGATTTATTCCTTGCGTGTAGCATTGAAAAGATAATGGAAGACTGACTCCTAACATTGATAAGGCGATAAGCTTAAATATCATACAGAGACAAAGGCTAGAGAGTCCCAGATTAGAATAACAAAATGTGGAGTGAGCTGTCAATTGGCGGATCGCCGAATTTTTGAGTGACGGGAGCATTAGCCAATCAGAGAGCTCCATTTACACGCGCTTTCTGAAGCTAAGGACGCGCCGCCATTTTGCCCGACAACAAGCGAAAATTCGACATTTTATCGGATTGTTTACATTGGTTTATGACAACGCAATTATGGTGAAACGTTGCTGTTGGGGCACTTGTAACACTGATAGCAGATACCCAGATCGGCTTCAAGGAGGGATAGTGTTCATTCCTTTTCCAAAACCTGGAAGAAACTTGGAAAAAGCGAAGAGGTGGATACGCTTGTGTGGTCGTCCCCATTATCAGTTAAATGAAGATATACTCAAAGAAAGAGGGAAAGCGAAACATTTATATGTGTGTTCAAAGGTAATGTGCTCACCGATACTTGTAACGCTCATTAAAATATTATTAAACTCGTAAATAGAAAGTACAAAGGGGACATAGGCCTAGCTGCAGATCTGGTGCCCGTGCAGGTCGACTGCATCATCAGTGCATGATGACTCGTGTAAATACAAGTTTTTTGTCATGCACAGTTACATGTAAAGTGCTAGGTAATATGAACTGCAAATGAATAGGTAGGTATATCAAAATATTAGTGATTATGTTATACATATTTATGCAAACTCATGCAGTTAAATACGACCTGATCTGATGACTAAATATAGCATGGAAGGATCCAGGATTTTAACAGGGGGATCAAAATTTTGGCAAAATAACCATTCTATTGGTATTCATTTTGTTTTTATTTTAAGCTTCTGTCATGTATAACCTGAATTTTTTGTGAAACCTTTTAAACATATTAGACAGTAGAATTTGATCACTAAAACTTGTGAAAAAAAAAATTATGAGGAAAATCTTGAATCAGTCCCTTTAAGACTTAAGTACTATACATGTACACAATCACTGTGACAGTAGATTCAGGTATTCTATAATCATATAACACGGATACTGAAACATGTATACATATTCTACAATGATGCCAACCAGAATTCTGTTTTAGCAAATTGCACTACATATCAGGGTTGGCAAAAAAGTGGTCAATATGAGTATTGACCGGGCCGGTGGTCAATACTGGTTAAAACCGCTCAATAATGGTCAATACTGGTTGATTGAAAATTCTTTGGTCATTATAGTCTGTGTTGTTGGTTATTTTAAATGTTTCAGTGGCCATCATTATGGTAAATACTGTAATTCATAACATGCACTATCAGTTTATAATATACTTGCAAGTCATAATATTAAATAAATAATGTAAATGACTCTGTTAGATTGGGATAGTATGATGGGGGAAGTGTTTTCTATTTCTGTTCAAATTCTTTAGTTTATCAAGAACTACCTATTGTTTCAAATCTTCATTTAACTGTTAAATAAACATTTGAGGGGGTGTGTTGGTGATGTTTTCATAAGAATAACATGTACACTGGTCCTCTCTGGTCCCAGAGTATGCTAATTAACACCTGTCAACTTTGTTTCCTGTGCTCTGGTACATCTCCTGCTCTGTACATTGCAACACATTGTTTATCTAGAGCACCTGTCACCCAATTCATATTAAATCACTGTGTTTATTTAATGTCCAGCTACCTGTTATTCTTAATCTGTTCAGGTACATGTATAAGCAGGTCTGTCTCCTATTGTCTAGTTATGCTATATGTGACCCTCTTTTATAGTTCTGAAGATATTATGATCACAGCTTCAGCAAACCAAATATATTAAACTTATGAAATTACATCTAATTATCTAATGAAAATTATTGATAACCAATTGATCCATATATTATAATGAAAAGACTTAATTTATCTTTGCAAAAAATGTACAAAAATAGGAAAATGGACAGTTTAAATCTCAATTGACCAGTATTGACCACTTAGGGAGTATTGATCGGGACGGTTAAAACGGGGGGCGGTTTTAACCGCCCAACCCTGCTACATATGCACATACCCTTTATTTAATGTATAATGTCCCACTGCTTTCTTGATTTCATCATATTGTTTAGTCATCATTTTTATTATTATAAAATTGGATGATTTAATTGTTACAATATTTAAAAGATAAATTGGATGTTTTTTAATGTGTTCCTTTTTTCAATTATCAGCATTTTGTCAATGGCCAACCATCTGAGATTCATCCTGATCCAGTGTCTGCAGTCAGTTATGATGCATTGACACCAGCTCGAAAACCACCCACCAAAAGAGGGTCAAGTTCAGAAACGAGAACTACATCTAAGCGACAGATTTTGATGGACACTAGTACTGATATGTAAGTTGTAGTGCATGTACATACAACAGGGTGTCAATTTAAGCCACTTTGGGTCTAAAAAATATGGGATTATAAGGAAAACAATTTGCAGTTTATAGGGCAAATATAGGGATTTTACAGCAGATTTATAGGAATAAATAGGGTTTTTATTAAAGAATTTGTATAAAAGTTTATTGTTTCTGCATAGTATGTTTCTGGAGAAGAAATAATATTAAACATAAAGAAAGACAAAATCCTTTCAGATGTGGACAGTTTTCCATCCAACAGACAGTTCTTATACAATGATCATAGTTATTCTCTTCAAAACAGTCTAACTAAATATCAATCTAGCATCAGCTCTCTCTTTCTTGTTTCTTTCTTCTTTTTTTTTTTATCATTTTTGAAAATAGGACTGTCATTTTTTTTTTTTTTTTTTTGGATATATAGGGCTTTATAGGAATTTTTATAATGACTGGTAGGGTATATATAAGAACCTTTGAGTTTATAGGAATAAATAGGGACTTGACACCCTGAATTATAACTATATATATATAGTATTGCATGATACATCTGCAAGATAAAGCATTTTGAAGTAAATATTCTCACATTAAAAAAAAACACATGTACAGTGTACTATATTTAAGCAAAACCTTTACTCAGTCTGACAAAAAATTCATCTTTCAAAAAATATTTGTAAGAAAAATGTTTCTTTGTAATCCATATCAAAGGAATCAGCACAATGAAGCTGGCAGTGATGTGTTAAAGGCATCTTCTGAAATCCAACATGTTTCAACGACTGCAACTACAATTTCTCAAGCATCAGCAACAGAAAATGTGAACCCAATTCTTCCTGGTAATTATGTTCTATGATTGAATATTAGTATCAAGGAGCAGTATTTGCAAATGACATGATATCTATGCACCAAAATAAAAAAAAAGTAAATACTTCACTGAAAGTGTAAAGAGAACTTCACTCAACTGAATTTGAATTATCTAGTACATTTATATACAAATTTAAGTGTATGACAGCAAACAGAATTTTTCTCCAAGACTCTCTACATATATCTACCATACAAAGATGTTAATGACCTGTAAACAAATCTTTCTGTCACACTGAGTCAGTGTTTATTGTGTCCTTGTTGTTATGAGGGGAGGGGGCATATTATGTCAGGTACAAACACATTCTTGTTTTCATAGTTGGTGTGGTAAATCAACATTATACATGTAGATCAGAATCACATTTGTGGATAAATGGCTTAAAATGTTGGACATAAAACTTAGCAAGTTTCTGAACTAACACATCCATAGTAGACTTGTTTGGATAAACTCTTTCTACATATAAGTCTTGTTTGGTATATGTAATGAAGTCACAAAATGGAGCTCCAGTAACTAGAAGCTGTCCTTGGACTTGATACCAATGGGAATGCTCATGTTTTAAGCTGAAAGTGTCGCCATTTCTTTGGAGGAAGAAATCATTTCTTGTTTCACATGCTTCACTGATGGTCTTGTCTCTGACAGAGTAAGGACATTTAATTTCAATCAAGCCACTTTCAGACTTATCACATACTATGTCATCAGGAGTAGCACCTAGAAATGGTAGTTCTGTGTTTACAATCAATCCTATATCATGAAGGTGGTGTCCGGTTTTCTTAATGTACATTTGCTTGGCAATGTGTTCATTCACTTTACCATATGATGTAGCAGAAGATGTGAAATCATTCTTTTGAAATGTGTTCTTTAAAAATTTCTGGTTTACGTCTTTTTTTCTCCTTATGATTAGTCCGAAATTGGATGCCGTTATTCTCTTACTTCGTTCTGTATGCCATATTTGGTTCAGACTCTGAGATCTTGTTGATTTTTCCAAATTAATTGCATCACTCTGTGTCAAATTCAGCTCAGTCCATTCATGTGTAAGGTTTTGAATGCATTCAAGGTCAACGCAGGTATGAAGGGCTTTTGGGAACACAGTACTTCCACAGTTTTCTGCTGCACGGGGTTTTGTAATAGGTAAAATCAATGGTGCCTGAAATTATGCGATAATAAATACATTGCGATAATAAATACATTGTAATGATAGACATGACATATAATGTTGAGGGTTATGTTTAGGATCTCCAATGAGTTGTGATCGGATTTGACTTTCATGGAAAAAGTGTGTTTTCTATCGGGATCCATGTTGAGTTGTATATAATTTATAAATCATGTCTAATGAAAAACCATTCACGATTATTTTTATCATATATGTTTTACATTATTGTACTACCCATGAATACTAAAAAAAAAATAATAATATTAAATTTTCTAAATATATTTCAGGTTGTAATCCACTTGAAATACTGGCCATTATTGCTGACAATACTGCATTAACTGAAGAGAAGGAAAAACTGCTCCGAATTAATTTTGAACTGCAACAACAAGATTCAGGACGATTTGGATATAAAAAACTGAAGGACACTCATTATCAGTATTATACAGGGTTTTCTAAAGACCGGTTCAATGTTTTATACTCATTTTTAGTACCAACAGAAGAAGATCCTATTATATGGAGTAAAACTCTTAAAGGTGCAAAATCGTTGTCAACAAAGGATCAGCTCTTGCTTGTTTTGATAAAACTGAGACAAAACTTTGACTTTAAACATATTTCATATTTGTTTGATATATCTGTGCAAGACTGCAGTGCAATATTCACTCACTGGATTAATTTGATGTTTTTTAGACTAGGTAGTGTAGATATATGGCCTCATCGTGAAGTAATAATCGAAAACATGCCTGAAAATTATAAGAAAGATTTTCCAGACACTTTCGTCATTATTGACTGTACGGAGTTAAAAGTACAAAAGCCCAGTTCTCTCAATCGACAGAGTCAATGTTATTCTGACTATAAGTCATGCACAACTTTGAAAGGACTTGTGGGCATAGATCCAAGGGGATCTGTAATATTTTCTTCCATGTTATTCTCTGGATCAGTATCTGATAAAGTTATTACAAAGGAGAGTGGCTTCCTTAAAGTATTGTCAGACCTTAAACAATGTGGGAAATTACAAAATGGTGATGGAGTTATGGTGGACAAAGGGTTTAATATTGAAAAGGAAATCGAAGCTATTGGTCTTCGACTAAACATTCCACCTTTTGCGTCATGTGCAACACAGATGAAAGCTTCAGAGGTAACAGAAACTGTCAAAATAGCCAAACATCGTGTGCATGTTGAACGGGCTATTGCTCGTATAAAACAGTTTAAAATACTGTCGGGCAAAATTAGTCTTTCTCTTTTTAGTATTGTTGATCAGATATGGTTAACTTGTTGTGTATTGACCAATTTTATGCCATATTTAATTCAAGATAAAGAAAACTGCTAAACTTCATTCACTAAATGTGTTTTGTTGTAAATTTTCATAATATCAACGAGGTTTTCCTACAAATGGATTTTTTTAAATGAATCGATTGCATGTGGAAAATGTAATAATCATTGATATTTACTGTATAATGCTACACCAAAGAAATTTGATATGGATGAAAAGTGAGGATATTTGCAACAATATTTTGAAATTGAAAACTTTAAAATTTACTTCATTTAGTCACAATATGCAGTTTTAGTATAAAACAATCTGACCAACAACAAAAATTTAAAACCTCTGCAGGACTCGAACCCTTGATCTACAGTTCAGCGGTCGATATGCTAAGCTACTCAGCTAGACGATGATTTTTGAAATGAAAAGACAAATATTGCTGATATTTATATTTCATTCCATGTTTTAAAAGGAAGTCAGTCATCGTGATACTGTAGAGTACCTCCTTAAAAAGTTTAATTCATATATTTTGTCTGAATAAAGTTTAATTCATATATTTTGTCTGAATAAAGTTTGTAACTTACATGATAGCTGAGAGGAGATCCTATGTAATGAGCACCGAATGGAGTGTCAACAGTTGGTCCTGCTGCTGTGGATACCAGATAGGAAATTGGGGCTTGTTTAAACTTTTTCAGGATTTCCATATCCATTTCACTGATTTCAGTTTTCCTGAAAATTGTTGAAAATAATTTTGAATGACCATTTAAAAGAACTTTATGTTGTAGCAAGTGTTCAGTGCCAAACACTTGGGCGTGACTTGGCAGCTGTGTAGTTTGGAGTCTTTTGGCTGAGACCTAATTATTACACTTGTAAAAACTTGTTAGAGGTCAGGGGCCCGTTTTACAAAACAACGTGTGGCAAGTCTTGAATTGTATTATACAGTTATTACTTTAAATGAATGAATTAAAACTTTTCTAAGGCTAAATTTTCAATATTTTCTTTTTAAAAATTTTGCATTCGGAGAGAATGATTTACGATAAAGTTGAAAATTTTGTCGTAAGTCTGAAGTTCTTTTGTAAAACATACCCCTGGTGTCCTTGTAGGTGCTTTACAACTAAGTGAGTCTTTTCTACTGAAAAGCCTTAATTTGGCCAAAACATAATTTAAAGACTGTCTCCATGTGAGTGAAATGTAGAATGACAATCAGTCATGCAAAACAATTAGAAAAAAAATTATGAGAAAACATTGATTGAAAGATGTACACTTTTTTTTACCGTGTGTCCACAAAGGAAGCCACAATTGGCTTTCTTTTTCTGTTTAGGTTTGATGGGTTGGAAATGATCATCTGGGACACTGGTTCTGGTTGAATCTTGTCACCTCTTGGCTTATCCCACTGTTGGGGTAGGGAAGTTGATGACAGCATTGAGGGAATTTCAACAAAACCAGAAATCTTCCACTGCTCCAGAATCATGATAACAGCTAAGACATGTGCACATTGACCTGCCTCCCTGTAATATGTACCGTGACAACATGAAAAAATAGAAACCAATCCCCACACCAAATTTGCATAATATACATTTATCAAATTAACAATAGCATTATAATACTACATGTACCACAATACAAAATTATTTTACATGTATATGTGTAGTATAATTATCTAAACAGGCTTTTGGGAAAGGTGTGTACCTGTATTTGGTAAAGATACTGAATCATAGTTACACTGACCTGGTATGTGCACCCTTTAGTTAGCAAGTAACTGGAAACACAAACATTGGTAAAATGCACCGAGTTACTAAAAGGAACAAAAATACAACAAATGAAATTTGAAAAAAAGAATAAGAATAACACTGAACAACGTCTATGAAATATGAAAAAACTTTTCCGAGTGAGGTTGTTTACAAACGCTCTCTATTTATACTTGAGGCTGATGCACGCATGTACGTAGATCTATACGCTTCAAGAACAATAATTTAAATAAACAAAAACGTAAAATTGAAATTATAAACAAGTAAAAACTATTTCAATAACTCAAAATAACCGTATACACACCCAGCTTTGCAACTGCAATGTGCATCGTCTAATTTCTTCCCATCAAAGTTGACATCAATGTTGATCTTGTGTGGGTCCTCCGTTTTCCTCTGACTCCGATATACTTCGGCTTTTATTAGCATATTTTCGCGTTCTTGTGCATATAATTTGACTGATTTAACATAGGAATCCTTCATAAACGCGACAGCCCGTTGTTTTTGCCGAAGGGACGGTGTATGTAACATGTATGATGCGGAAAAATCGTCTGGTATGTCCTTTAACGACATGATCCGCGCCATGTTGTTTATGCGTTTAATGTCGGGCTAGTTACCGTCGTCATGGTGGGCGGGGCTTACACGAAAATCGGCGATCCGCCAATTATGTGCAGGTGTTTTTAATCTATCAAATAATGTTGCTGAACATTCAGGAATTTGATTGAACTTTTATATATTAATGAAAATTGACTCTTAACACATTCCTCTTGATACAAAACTCGCAAAAAATATGTGTGTGTGGTTGTGATAGACAGTTGAATAAAATCCCGACCATTTGTTTTCTAAGTGATATTATGCATTGCACCTTTGGAAATGCAAATAAAAAGATAAAGATTATCAGATTAATGCTTAACACCAGCCTAGCTGTCAATCAAATAACCTCGATCGCATCTGTGTACTTTCGGGCGTGAAGTAATTTCCTACCAAAGCATATTAGGGTCGCAGCAGTATCTTTTAGCTCACCTGAGTCGAAGGCTCAAGTGAGCTTTTCTGATCACAATTTGTCGTAAACTTTTCACATTTTCATCTTCTTCTCAAGAATCACTGGACCAATTTCAACCAAACTTGCCACAAAGCATCCTTGGGTAATGGGCTTTCAAATTTGTTCAAATGAAAGGTAATATCCCTTTCAAAGGGGAGATAATAAAAAAAGGGAAAAATAAGGTGGGGTCATTTAAAACTCTTCTTCTCAAGGACCACTGAGCCAGAAAAGCTGAGATTTACCTTATCGTGATATAGGGCTCACGGCGGGTGTGACCGGTCAACAGGGGATGCTTAATCCTCCTAGGCACCTGATCCCACCTCTGGTGTGTCCAGGGGTCCGTGTTTGCCCAACTATCTATTTTGTATTACTTGTAGGAGTTATGAGATTGATCACTGTTCGTTATCTTCACCTTACATGAAAACTTTCTGACATAATGCAGATTCAAGTTTGTTCAAATCATGGTCCCTGGAGATATGATGGGACCACAATAGGAGATCAAAGTTTTACATACAAATATATAGGAACAATCTTCTTCCCAAGAACCACTGAACCAGAAAAGCTGAGATTTACATGAAAGCTTCCTGACATAATGCAGATTCAAGTTTGTTCAACCCATGGCCCCTGGGGGCATGATGGGGCCACAATAGGGGATCAACGTTTTACATACAAATACATGTATATAGGAAACAACTTCTTGTCAAGAACCACTGAGCCAGAAAAGCTGAGATTTACATGAAAGCTTCTTGACATAATGCAGATTCAAGTTTATTAAAGTAATGCCCCCCCCCCCCCCCCCCCCCCTCTGGGTAGGATGAGACCACAATAAGGGATCAAAGTTTTACAAACAAATTCATAGAGAAAATCTTTTAAAATCTTCTCAAGAACCATTAGGCCATAGAAGTCTATTTTTCATGGAAGCTTCCTGACAAATTGCAGATTCAAGTTTGTGAAAATCTTGGCTCCTGGCTATAGGTTGAGGCCACAATAGGGATCAAAGTTTTACATGCGAATATATAGGGGGGATCTTTTAATATGGGCCAATGTGACTCAGGTCAGCGATGGACCTCTTGGTTTTTTTTTTAACATCTGCTTTCGAGGCACGACGTAATTGTGGCCCTTCAGGCCTTTGATTATTTATTATTTCATTGTCGTTGGATAATATTTCTTCATAAAACAATCGTCAAAATGAGTCTGCATTACGCATGTATATGCATGTGAACATGGATTAAGTTCGCTTTCAAATATCTTCGCAATGTGTCCATTCTCGTAAAACCTTTACCAATCTGAATATTGTTTAATGCTTTTATATATACATGTAGGCACTATTATGAAAAAACTGACCCGCAAAATAATCATAAAATATTCCTTTTATATCTAAAATGTCAAATTTATCAATTAATTGATTACTTTGAATTATATCATTTTAAAATGAATAACGGACCAACATTGAAAGCGTGGGGATATCTATAGATTAAAGAAAATGATCTTTGATGGCTTCGTTAATAATCCAATTATCAGGTACGGAGTGGGGTGTCATTGACAGGTGCGCGATAGGGTGTGTATACTACACAGTGCAGGAACACTGGAAACGTGCCTAAAGAGGGAATACTTTGAGGATGTCGCGCTGTTCTCTTGTCCCCATTCCGAATTCCATATAGCATTGCATAGTGTGTGGATATTCGACACGTGATATCATGTATTTGCCAATTAAAGAACGCTACAGGTGTGGGTTTTCCCCCCTAAACCGATCATTTTGCTGACCCCCGTCGGTTCAAGATTAATAGGTGGTGAGTAACATAAGTATGGGTTAATAACATTTAGTACTCTAAAAATATTGATTGATTAATAAGAATTCCCCATGACACTGTTTAAACACATAAGCTACAAATCTTATGTTCTACCTCTAAACGGTAATACTTATTCACAAGTATGGAAAAACAGACCTATCATGATTCTGTTTTATCATTAGAGGGGTATAGTCTAGATTTTAGCTGACAATTTTCAAATTTCATTTTACATTTTTAAAGCTGTATGGTCCGAATTACAATAACTTTTTTCCATATCTTAAAAACTCTATTAAGTCATCGCACGTATGTAGTTATGAGGCTGTATGATATATCTTACATTATTTCAAATGTTTTAACCCAAATTATTTGATTTTAAATCGATGTTTACAAATAACCGCGTCACTCTACCATTTTAAGTGACAGTCACGTGACCAGTTCAAACTTTCAGATCATTGGTGGTCTTATCTGTGTAAAGATGTGTATTTTGTTATAACAGTACCGTGCCATAAGTTTAATAGAAATAAAAATATCAAATACCTCTTTGTAATTCGTTGTTATACGCTCTTTCAGACTTAAAACTAGACAGTTGCGTATGAGTTAATACATCATGTTGGGATTCCCCTGGCGCGCGTGGGTCTATTTATAGACGTCTGTTATGGGATGATTTATATATGTACCACACTATATTTACTTTCTAAATAATCTCACTGTTTTCTTTTACATGCAGATGTTTTCGAGCATGTAATTAAGGTAAAGTTAATAAATTTATAAAGTAATTAATCTGCTTTAAAGTAATTATGTACAACATTAATACATGAACATCGGGTCATTCAGCTTTAATACTTTTGGGGCCTGTAAATTGTGGAAATACCATAGTTCGTGTGTACAATCGCATTTTACTTCAAGAGAAGTCTTTGTGGAAATAATGCAGGTTCTCAAAACAAACAAAAAAGCATGCACTAAAATTTGTATATAGTGCAGCAAATTTGTTTTGTAAGAAAATGGCAATATTGTCCTTATACACACTACATAGCAGTATTTTCTGGGAAATAATGATAATTTCAGCAAAGCACAAGAGTTTGTAGCAATAAAGTTTTAACAGACTCGATATTTTCTTTGTTTAAAGTTCATATGATCAATTAAATAGCCGATGCGAGCGTTCATTGTGTTGTAATCAAAATATCACCCAAGCTTCGAAACATGACGTACATGTACCAAGGTGCGATATAACGAACCCCCCCCCCCCCTTCCTTTACTGCTAAGGGAAAGTTAAAACTCAAAAGTAGTCGCATATTCTGAGACCCATAAAATACGTGCAACATGCAGAAATCTGTCAAAATCAAGTGACATAGGACGTGTACACAAAACATGTGCTAGTCACAGTATCATAATATCATGGCAGTTTTAAAAATTGCACGATGATAAATTTTAATTGGCTGTTTCATAATAATTAGTTACAGGGTGTAGGGTAATTTTGTTTTTTAAATTTAAAACAATTTTACGCTTTTAGATAGGTCACCAACGCGGCGAAAAATTAAGTGCACATTGGGTTGACTAAACGAAAATGAGTCAAAAACCTTAGTGGTATGTAGTATATGTCCCTTCTCATACAAACATGATTAAAAAATGCATATTATATTTGGTTAAATACGAGTGTAAATTAATAAGCATGATGCATTATTCCGATTGTAATTTTTTCTAGAATTATGGAAGCCCATTAATGTCATTGTAATAGTAAGTATTTACGGTTTTTCCGAAGCACGGAAACATATTTCAGCCATATTTTTAATTTTTATGTTACTATATGAGATTCTGTAAACAATCAAAAAAGAAAAAAGGGAGGGGTGCTTGCACTTGTCGGTCGGTAGACCACATATTCGCTCAATATCTTGGGAACCATTCACTTGATCGTTATGATATTTCAAATGATCGTTGGTTATGAGTAGATGAGGACCTCTATTGATTTTTGGGTCTAAAGGTGAAGAGTCAGTCCACTCTGGACATATGAATATACTATTCGTTCAATATCCTGAGGACCCTTTGCTTGACAGACATCAAACTTGGTACACCGGTGCATCCTAAGGAGTAGATGACCCCTAAAGATTTTAAGGTCAAGGGTCAAAATGGACATCAGAATATACTATCCACTCAATATCTCGAGAACCCTTTGCTTGAAGGACATCAAACTTGGAACACTGTTACATCTTAAGAAGTAGATGACCCCTATTGATTTTGAGGTCACATGGTTAAAGATCAAGGGTCAAACTGGACACAGCAATATATTGTCTCCTACATTTCAAGAATCAGTAGCTTGATTGACACGAAACTTGGTACACTGGTACATCGTATGGAGTAGATGATCAAAGGCCAAGGGTCAGTCCATTCTGGACATAGGAAGATAATGTCCACTCAACATCATGACTTGAATTTGTACTATTATCAATTAATATTGATAATAGTATTATCAATATCAGAATAGGGGGGGAGGGGGTATTGTTGTATGTTTGTGTTGTTTGACAAACATTTTGTGATTTCTTTATAGTTTTGATGATAGCATTTTAGGACTAGTTGTTGAATAAACTCTCAATATATGCACTGAGAGTCAGTACAGTAAAACAGCGATGTTTCTTACAGATGTCAACTGCATAGTCATTGTAACATTGACTAAAGTTTAAGCTCAAGGAATCGATTTGCAAAACTTTCTTGTTGGATGGATACCATCTCACAACCACTGTGGTGCTTATTTGAGGGTTTTCTGTTGTGATATAAAGTACTACCGTTATATGACTACATAATGATTTTCCTTCAATTCTTAGCATTTGTACATCATGGATTGTTTAGCACAATCATCAGTTAGCAATGACTCTTTACATCCATGTTGGATATGTACATGTAATTTAAATGGCAGTGGTCATCACTTATTCAAGTTTAGTCATTTTACACAGGCATGATGCATTAAAGTATAAACCCTGCTAAAAAAGCGTGCATATGCAAACTCACACACACGATGTTCGTCATTCTTGATTACTACTATCTTGCTCCTTCAAGATTACCTCTTCCAGTTGACAATAAAATGTGAGTCGACTCTCAGACTTTTCAGGCCTTTGATTTTAATTTACGCTAGACAACACAACAAAGTTACATTACTCGTGTAGCAAAATATCACACATATCATAAATCCCGTGATATAACAACAATGATTGATTGATTGTATCTAGCTTAACGTCTCGCTCGAAAAAATTTCACTCATATGGAGACGTCACCACGACCGGTGAAGGGCTTCAAATTTAGGCCTTTGCTCGGCGCTTATGGCCATTGAGCATTGAGGGTTTTTTAGCGTGTCACACCTACTGTGATACGGGTCATCCGTGTTTTGAGGTTATCTCCGAGGACCAGTGACATTCATACCTGATGCCGAGCGTTTGGCGATGGAACTGTCACTACCTGTTTTAACGACTTAGGTCTGTCGCGGCCGGGATTCGAACCCCGGCCTTCCGCATGCGGAGAGAACGTTCTAACCTCTCGGCCACCGCGGCGGTTCATAACAACAATGAAGTGAAATTCATAGGATAGACGTACCTACGAAACATGAGCGGCCATAAAATCTAAAGATTACACAGTACTAAACTGCTTTAGGTGGCTTGTAGGTTTTTTGGTGGTAAGCAATATTATGTGTGTGTGCCTTTGTTGTGGTTTCCCTTACATTTCCTTTCTTCATTTTGTGTATATTTATATTGCAAATCACATTTTCCTCTATGAACCAACCAATTTCAGCGTGCGACACAATGCGTTCACATTGACTATGAACGGATTATGAACTAGATCTAGCTTAAAGCACGCGACTGAGAGAGCGTAATGGTTTGAAAAAAATAGAACATCTGTTACGAATATATCGCAAGTCACACCTTTGGATTAAGATTATAAACTTACGTGGATTATCCTCCCAATCTTGTGGTCTCCTACCTCCAACATACAGTGCACCTTGCAATGTTGATAAAAGGCAGGGTGAGACGAAATGTGACGTCATGCACGTCACAATAACTACTGCGACAGAGGCTAGGAGTTCGTTTTATGCAACAAAATAGAAGCAATGTAAACAAACGGTGTTTTAGTAAATGAATTTAAATATAAGAAATGAACATCACTTTTGAGCTGTTCATGGTCAATATGAACGGATTTGCATTTAAGGCAAATTCTCTGTGAATCGCTAGCGATATATATATAAATATATAAAGCACTAAATAATCACAACTAGGTACTGAAAATTTTCGCCCCAGCCAGGGGTCGAACCAGCGACGTACGGCACCCACCGCCTAGCAAATATACTCAGACTATTGTATATCCAAATGTATCCTTCTCTAACAAGATAGTGCGTCTTTTGTGCAGTTTAATAAAAAGGCAAATGTTTTAATGGCGTTTTTAACACATGGAATATATTGTATGTAAAACTTATACGGTACCATATTGAGAATAATACATCGCACTGATCGCAGAGTATATGATAATACATATATTATGAATTTTTATTCTACATCACAACTGAATGCAATGCTTTAAGGGATGCTATTTTACAGCAACACTGCCTAGATATTAAGAAAAAGAATTATTATTTTTCATTATTATATTACTATTGAAGTAAGGGAAAGAACCGATGGGAAAAAAATCAGAGAAAAATAGGAATATGTGAAAATTTACCTTCAGAGTGAAGGAACATGTTACACCTGTGTAAAGTTCATTGGGAACCAGAGCATCTATGTAACATCTGAATATTCACGACTCAAAGCAGATAGCTTTATCAGTAAGTAAAACATGTTTTTCACCAGGCAAATCTATCATTGTTAATTGTAATTGAACGGTCTAGGTAAAGGTAGTTTTTTTTCACATTTTTCAAAAATAAAAATCGGAGATACCTGAAGCAATAAAGCAGTTTGAAAATTATCGTTATGGTTTTCAAGAAGAAAGTATGTTGTATTTATATCTCATGGATTTTTGTAGTGATTTGTGTAGGTATACAGTAGTCAGGTTTGTATTGATACAGTGGTATTTTGTATTGATACAGTGGTATTTTGTATTAATACAGTGGTATTTTGTATTGATACGGTGGTATTTTGTATTGATACGGTGGTATTTTGTATTGATAAAGTGGTATTTTGTATTAATACAGTGGTATTTTGTATTGATACAGTGGTATTTTGTATTAATACGGTGGTATTTTGTATTGATACGGTGGTATTTTGTATTGATACAGTGGTATTTTGTATTGATACGGTGGTATTTTGTATTGATACGGTGGAATTTTGTATTGATACAGTGGTTTTTTGTATTGATACGGTGGTATTTTGTATTGATACAGTGGTATTTTGTATTGATAGAGTGGTATTTTGTATTGATACGGTGGTATTTTGTATTGATACGGTGGTATTTTGTATTGATACAGCAGTTTTTTGTATTGATACAGCAGTATTTTGTATTTCACAATGGTATTTTATATTGATACGGTGGTATTTTGTATTGATAAAGTGGTATTTTGTATTAATACAGTGGTATTTTGTATTGATACAGCGGTATTTTGTATTTCACACTGGTATTTTGTAGGTGACTTTACCATAATTGCCTCCTCTAGTGTGTCTACCACTTGTCACCAGTATGTCATTCCATTCCTCTGTTACTTCACCTTTCCATTGTGTGATAACTCCACAGAGGAACCACGTCCACGACACGTGTGTCGCGACGAGTGTGAGGAGCTGGAACAGAACGTCTGCCAAAAGGACTACATATTGGGTATGAACCATCCTGATATTGGTAAAGTATCAACAACCAATCAAAGGGATTTACCTGTACCCTTCATACATTGTCAGATCTATATTTGATATCCAACATATTGACTTTGTTTATGGGAATTCATTGTTGTAAAGTGGACATCCCAAAAATTGACACAATGACTTATCCAAGAGAGAATATTATGAAAATAGTTATATGCTTTGTATGGTAACGTGAAATTGTGAGCCTACGAAAAACCATTATTGACTGAGGTGAAGCAGATGTTAACAATGATTTTTCAAGGGGTGACAATTTCATATGTTACCCTACAAAACTTGTAATAGTTTTAGCTCACCTGAGCTCAAAGCTCAAATGAGCTTTTCTAATTGCCTGTTGTCCGTCTGTCTGTAAACCTTTTACATTTTCGATTTCTTCTCCAGAACCACGGGGCCAATTTCAACAAATGTTGGCCAAAAGCATCCTCGGGTGAAGGTCCATCACGTTTGTTTAAATGTAGGCCCTTGTCCCTTTCAAAGGGGAGATAATCCGAAAAATGCAAAAATAGGGTGGGGTCATTTAAAAATCTTCTCAAGAAACACAGGGCAAAAAAAGCTGAAATTTACATGAAAGCTTCTTGACATAGTGCAGATTCAGGTTTGTTCAAATCATGGCGCTTGGGGGTTGGATGGGGCCACAATGGGGGATCAAAGTTGTACATACAAATATATAGGGGAAATCTTTAAAAATATTCTTCTCAAGAACTATTGGGCCAGGAAAGTGGAAATTTACATGAAATCTTCCTGACATAGTGCAGATTCAACTTTGTAAAAATCATAGCCCCTGGGGGTAGGATGGGGCGATAATAGGGGATCAATTTTACATACAAATATATAGGGAAATCATTAAAAATCTTCTGAAATATCACTGGGCCAGAAAAGTTTACATTCGCATGAAAGCTTCCTGACCTAGTCCAGATTCAATTTTGAAAAAATCACGGCCCCCAGGAGTAGGTTAGGATCACAATAGGGATCAAAGTTTTACATGCGAATATATAGGGGAAAATTGAGTGATGTGGCCCATGGGTCTCTTGTTTGTGTTCTACTGAATGATTTAAGAATGTGCAAACATTCTAAACAGTTAATAATTTTTATATTGTTACCTGACGTCATACATTGTCAACTGTTGCTATATACTGTTACTAGGAGGGCGTGATTTATGAACACAGTGTGGTAACGGCACAACAAATGCTTCTAAACCAATCAATTTTGTCTAATTCATATGAAAGTATAACATTGTAAAATACATTTTCAAAGAAGATCAAGCTCATTCTGAAGAATTTATGTAACCTTTTGAAATATACATTATAAAACAGTTTTAATAATTCATTTACAATTGAGTTTCAATGGGAAACGAATATGAAATTTTTAGGTTTAAATCCCAACCTAATCTATTATGTATGCATGTATAGTCCATTCTGATTATCACAGACCCTATTTTTTTTTCAGGTAAACGATTCTTTTCTGTTTGTAAAGACCTTCCCCCTGTTGGAACTCCCGAGGGAAATAACTGTGTGCGGATAGGACTGCCATCTCGCACAAAATCAGGTATTCCAAAAAGGTGTTTGTGTGCAGATGTATTGAAAACTCTAGTTGAGAGGGTGTTTGAATAAGAAAAGGGGTAGCTTGTAATGGCTGGCTTGAACTTCCTCTTTGCTGTCCTGTGCCATTCATGAGACTGTGTGTCCCCCTTGGCTCTATTACTGTTACAGGAATGTATAAATGTGAAGTCTGTAAGGATGAAATGAGGCTGTGTGTCCCCCTTCATTCTATTACTGTTACAGGAATGTATAAATGTGAAGTCTGCAACGATGAAATGAGGCTGTGTGTCCCCCTTCATTCTAATACTGTTACAGGAATATATAAATGTGAAGTCTGTAAGGATGAAATGAGACTGTGTGTCCCCCGTCATTCTATTACGGTTACAGGAATGTATAAATGTGAAGGCTGTAAGGATGAAATGAGGCTGTGTGTCCCCCTTCATTCTATTACTGTTACAGGAATATATAAATGTGAAGTCTGTAAGGATGAAATGAGGCTGTGTGTCTCCCTTCATTCTATTACTGTTACAGGAATGTATAAATGTGAAGTTTGTATAGATGAAATGAGGATGTGTGTCCCCCTTCATTCTATTACTGTTACAGGAATGTATAAATGTGAAGTCTGTAAGGATGAAGTGAGGATGTGTGTATTCTCTGTAGGTCTCTGTGATCACGTGACAGGTCACTGTCTAGGTGGCTGTGTTAATGGATGTATATAGGAGACAAATGCAATCAGCGTATGAAAGCCTCTGATAGAGAAGCAAACTATACTTCATATCAAATTATAGGAATTATAAATCATAATTGGAAATTTTCATTTAAAAAATTGCAAATGTGTGACTGTTATTCTTGACTTCGTGCATTTTTATTACATTTACAATCTTTCTTTTAGAGTGTGATTCTGGGTATTTTGGGAAGAATTGTGAAGAAGCCTGTGGAAATTGTTCTGATAACAACGTGTGCAATCACATCAATGCCTCGTGTCCTGACGGTTGTACACCTGGCTGGAAGGGCGACAGATGCAGGGAACGTAAGTTATTTATTTCTATTATTCGATATTTTTGCAGTCATGTTACGATATTATTGGTATCACGTGATGTCATGTAAAGTATATAAAGTAGAAGAATTGCTTAGATGTTACTCCTATATACATGTAGGTTGGGGCCACAATAGGGACAAAGGTTTTACATGCAAATATATATGGAAAATCTTCAGATATGGACCAAGGTGACTCAGGTGAGCGATGTGGCCCATGGGCCTCTTGTTTCGATATGAAACGGTGGACAGCTTAACTTAATTTACATGTGCCTTATTATACATACCTATCTTATGAATTACAGAAATCTGACGTATAATGCAAATCTAATTGCACAAGGATTTAAAGCCTGATATACATTTCGGAAATCTCTGTATTTCGATATAGTTTGTGATTTCGGTTATTACGGGAAGAACTGTACAGACCAATGCAGTGTGTACTGTAGACACTCCAAGGACTGCGACCACGTCAGTGGGATCTGTTCCAACGGATGTGTGGACGGATGGTTAGGAACATTTTGTGATCAGCGTAAGTCGTACTCACTTCCTGTTCCTGTAGGTCAGTGATCTTAATGTGGCCAAATAGGGTGATCTAGGGATCGTTATGAACGTGTTAATTATTACAGATATCAGTACATGATTGATATAAGCGTGTTGTTAATTATTACCGATATCAGTAAATGATTGTTATGAACATGAAGAGATATTGATGACAATAATGATCGCCATTAGTATTGATGCATGTATTGATTGCTAGGACCATATTACTAAGTAGTTTTGATAGAAGAACGGTTTGACATAAAACTAGTGTTCGTTTCCAAAATAAAAGATCGCTAAGAACGTATAGATAAGCTGTTTGATGTCTGTAAGCTTGCTATGAAAGTATAAATAAGATGTTTGATGTCTGTAAGCTTTTCATAAACTTCTATTTAAGTTTATTTATAGGGGTAGCTTGTAATGGCTGGCTTGAACTTCCTCTTTGCTGTCCTGTGCCATGCATGAGACTGTGTGTCCCCCTTTGCTGTATTACTGTTACAGGAATGTATAAATGTGAAGTCTGCATAGATGAAATGAGACAGTGTGTCCCCCGTCATTCTATTACTGTTACAGGAATGTATAAATGTGAAGTATGTAAGGGTGAAATGAGGCTGTGTGTCCCCCGTCATTCTATTACTGTTACAGGAATGTATAAATGTGAAGTCTGTAAGGAAGAGATGAGGCTGTGTGTCCCCCGTCATTCTATTACTGTTACAGGAATGTATAAATGTGAAGTATGTAAGGGTGAAATGAGGCTGTGTGTCCCCCGTCATTCTATTACTATTACAGGAATGTATAAATGTGAAGTCTGTATAGATGAAATGAGACTGTGTGTCCCCCGTCATTCTATTACTGTTACAAGAATGTATAAATGTGAAGTATGTAAGGGTGAAATGAGGCTGTGTGTCCCCCGTCATTCTATTACTGTTACAGGAATGTATAAATGTGAAGTCTGTAAGGAAGAGATGAGTCTGTGTGTCCCCCTTCATTCTATTACTGTTACAGGAATGTATAAATGTGAAGTCTGCAACGATGAAATGAGGTTGTGTGTCCCCCTTCATTCTATTACTGTTACAGGAATGTATAAATGTGAAGTATGTGAGGCTGAAATGAGGCTGTGTGTCCCCCTTCATTCTATTACTGTTACAGGAATGTATAAATGTGAAGTCTGCAACGATGAAATGAGGCTGTGTGTCCCCCGTCATTCTATTACTGTTACAGGAATGTATAAATGTGAAGTCTGTAAGAATGAAGTGAGGATGTGTGTCCCCCTTCATTCTATTACTGTTACAGGAATGTATAAATGTGAAGTCTGTATAGATGAAATGAGATTGTGTGTCCCCCGTCATTCTATTATTGTTACAGGAATGTATAAATGTGAAGTCTGTAAGGATGAAGTGAGGTTGTGTGTATTCTCTGTAGGTCTCTGTGATCACGTGACAGGTCACTGTCTAGGTGGCTGTGTTAATGGATGGATATAGGAGACAAATGCAATCAGCGTATGAAAACCTCTGATAGAGAAGCAAACTATACTTCATATCAAATTATAGGAATTATAAATCATAATTGGAAATTTTCATTTAAAAAATTGCAAATGTGTGACTGTTATTCTTGACTTCGTGTAGTTTTATTACATTTACAATATTTCTTTTAGAGTGTGATTCTGGGTATTTTGGGAAGAATTGTGAAGAAACCTGTGGAAATTGTTCTGATAACAACGTGTGCAATCACATCAATGGCTCGTGTCCTGACGGTTGTACACCTGGCTGGAAGAGCGACAGATGCAGGGAACGTAAGTTATTTATTTCTATTATTCGATATTGAAACGGTGGACAGCTTAACTTAATTTACATGTGCCTTATTATACATACCTATCTTATGAATTACAGAAATCTGACGTATAATGCAAATCTAATTGCACGAGGATTTAAAGCCTGATATACATTTCGGAAATCTCTGTATTTCGATATAGTTTGTGATTTCGGTTATTACGGGAAGAACTGTACAGACCAATGCAGTGTGTACTGTAGACACTCCAAGGATTGCGACCACGTCAGTGGGATCTGTTCCAACGGATGTGTGGACGGATGGTTAGGAACATTTTGTGATCAGCGTAAGTCGTACTCACTTCCTGTTCCTGTAGGTCAGTGATCTTAATGTGGCCAAATAGGGTGATCTAGGGATCGTTATGAACGTGTTAATTATTACAGATATCAGTACATGATTGATATAAGCGTGTTGTTAATTATTACCGATATCAGTAAATGATTGTTATGAACATGAAGAGATATTGATGACAATAATGATCGCCATTAGTATTGATGCATGTATTGATTGCTAGGACCATATTACTAAGTAGTTTTGATAGAAGAACGGTTTGACATAAAACTAGTGTTCGTTTCCAAAATAAAAGATCGCTAAGAACGTATAGATAAGCTGTTTGATGTCTGTAAGCTTGCTATGAAAGTATAAATAAGATGTTTGATGTCTGTAAGCTTGTCATAAACTTCTATTTAAGTTTAGGTATAGGGGTAGCTTGTAATGGCTGGCTTGAACTTCCTCTTTGCTGTCCTGTGCCATGCATGAGACTGTGTGTCCCCCTTTGCTGTATTACTGTTACAGGAATGTATAAATGTGAAGTCTGTATAGATGAAATGAGACAGTGTGTCCCCCGTCATTCTATTACTGTTACAGGAATGTATAAATGTGAAGTCTGTAAGGATGAAATGAGGCTGTGTGTCCCCCTTCATTCTATTACTGTTACAGGAATGTATAAATGTGAAGTCTGTATAGATGAAATGAGACTGTGTGTCCCCCGTCATTCTATTACTGTTACAAGAATGTATAAATGTGAAGTATGTAAGGGTGAAATGAGGCTGTGTGTCCCCCGTCATTCTATTACTGTTACAGGAATGTATAAATGTGAAGTCTCTATGGATGAAATGAGGCTGTGTGTCCCCCTTCATTCTATTACTGTTACAGGAATGTATAAATGTGAGGTCTGTAAGGATGAAATGAGGCTGAGTGTCCCCCTTCATTCTATTACTGTTACAAGAATGTATAAATGTGAAGTATGTAAGGGTGAAATGAGGCTGTGTGTCCCCCGTCATTCTATTACTGTTACAGGAATGTATAAATGTGAAGTCTGTAAGGAAGAGATGAGGCTGTGTGTCCCCCTTCATTTTATTACTGTTACAGCAATGTATAAATGTGAAGTATGTAAGAGTGAAATGAGGCTGTGTGTCCCCCTTTGCTGTATTACTGTTACAGGAATGTATAAATGTGAAGTCTGTAAGGATGAAATGAGACTGTGTGTCCCCCGTCATTCTATTACTGTTACAAGAATGTATAAATGTGAAGTATGTAAGGGTGAAATGAGGCTGTGTGTCCCCCGTCATTCTATTACTGTTACAGGAATGTATAAATGTGAAGTCTGTAAGGAAGAGATGAGTCTGTGTGTCCCCCTTCATTCTATTACTGTTACAGGAATGTATAAATGTGAAGTATGTAAGGCTGAAATGAGGCTGTGTGTCCCCCTTCATTCTATTACTGTTACAGGAATGTATAAATGTGAAGTCTGTATAGATGAAATGAGACTGTGTGTCCCCCGTCATTCTATTACTGTTACAGGAATGTATAAATGTGAAGTCTGTAAGAATGAAGTGAGGATGTGTGTCCCCCTTCATTCTATTACTGTTACAGGAATGTATAAATGTGAAGTCTGTAAGGATGAAGTGAGGTTGTGTGTATTCTCTGTAGGTCTCTGTGATCACGTGACAGGTCACTGTCTAGGTGGCTGTGTTAATGGATGGATATAGGAGACAAATGCAATCAGCGTATGAAAACCTCTGATAGAGAAGCAAACTATACTTCATATCAAATTATAGGAATTATAAATCATAATTGGAAATTTTCATTTAAAAAATTGCAAATGTGTGACTGTTATTCTTGACTTCGTGTAGTTTTATTACATTTACAATATTTCTTTTAGAGTGTGATTCTGGGTATTTTGGGAAGAATTGTGAAGAAGCCTGCGGACATTGTTCTGATAACAACGTGTGCAATCACATCAATGGCTCGTGTCCTGACGGTTGTACACCTGGCTGGAAGGGCGACAGATGCAGGGAACGTAAGTTATTTATTTCTATTATTCGATATTGAAACGGTGGACAGCTTAACTTAATTTACATGTGCCTTATTATACATACCTATCTTATGAATTACAGAAATCTGACGTATAATGCAAATCTAATTGCACAAGGATTTAAAGCCTGATATACATTTCGGAAATCTCTGTATTTCGATATAGTTTGTGATTTCGGTTATTACGGGAAGAACTGTACAGACCAATGCAGTGTGTACTGTAGACACTCCAAGGACTGCGACCACGTCAGTGGGATCTGTTCCAACGGATGTGTGGACGGATGGTTAGGAACATTTTGTGATCAGCGTAAGTCGTACTCACTTCCTGTTCCTGTAGGTCAGTGATCTTAATGTGGCCAAATAGGGTGATCTAGGGATCGTTATGAACGTGTTAATTATTACAGATATCAGTACATGATTGATATAAGCGTGTTGTTAATTATTACCGATATCAGTAAATGATTGTTATGAACATGAAGAGATATTGATGACAATAATGATCGCCATTAGTATTGATGCATGTATTGATTGCTAGGACCATATTACTAAGTAGTTTTGATAGAAGAACGGTTTGACATAAAACTAGTGTTCGTTTCCAAAATAAAAGATCGCTAAGAACGTATAGATAAGCTGTTTGATGTCTGTAAGCTTGCTATGAAAGTATAAATAAGATGTTTGATGTCTGTAAGCTTGCCATAAACTTCTATTTAAGTGGCATTGATATGATATAACGATCCCTTGGAAATTACGTATTTTCTCGTGTAGCTTGGAAAGTTTTCTGCATTTATTACTTTATGCAGAATGTCCAGAGGGGATGTTTGGTTCGAATTGTTCACTGGAGTGTGGTCAGTGTGCTGGAGGGGATATCTGTTCACCTACCGACGGTTCGTGTTCATCGGGATGTGCTCGCGGATGGCACGGGAGATATTGCAATGAAAGTATGGTTTGTCAGAACACTTTTTCCATCAATGGTCCCGTATTTGTAAACTAGAAATTGAACAGATTTCTGTATACGTACATGTACTATAGAGCATCATCATGAGATTATGATGAAATGTTAACTTGGTTTATGCAATACTGTGGGTTATCCACTGTTGTACAGATATGTCCACTGCACATTTTAAATTCTGGGAAATGTTTATCGTCATGTCTATAATATAATCTTTTTGTATTCCATGATGGTTGCTCGTGGTTTTATTTACTCATTGCAGAATTGCCGTCACAAGAAGACGACACGTGCAAGTCTTTATTTATTTCGATAAGTATGGGTACTTTATGGGAGAGACCACGTGTTCAATGTCTAAAAAAATTTAATTCACATAGGCCAAGTTTTCACAACGACCTTCCAACCCCTTAAAGCTAAATATGATGATGAAACTAATCGATTAACAATTAAAAAAAAAACCAATTACACAACACTGTTATACCTTTTCTACTGTTTTATTCACAAAAATGAAAGGATATATAAACCCTTAATGTTCATTAAAATGTATTATTATTATGTGGTTTTTAACAGTCGCTCTTGTCGTTTCCATTAAAGTGTGATCGATGTCGGATGGCAGAAGCTGACGGGTGATTTTATTTCCCTCACTTTAAGTATTTGAATTTAGATTTTTATCTGATATCGATATGAAATATAAATATAATTTATCTAAAAAAATGTAGATGTATTCTAAACAAAATGATATAGATGGTATCTACTTTATACCTCTTGTTTTTCATTCTTAGAATGATAATGGTCACCTCAAACATCAAACCTGTTCAACTTTGTATCTCTCTATATATACATACACATTGAAACAGTTGATGGCGGAAAACGATCATTCATTCTGTGCCAAAAAATTTGTACTACATAGGTCATTGGTATATATATATATATATATATATATATATATATCCCTCTATACACCTGATCTCACATCTGGTGTTTCCAGGGTCCGTGTGTGTTCTACTCTCAATTTGCGATCTTTATATAATTTATGAAATTGATCCTTACCTGTTAAGATTCTCATTAACAGTTTTTTTTTTTTTTGTGTTTTAAGGAAATTGAGTGCAATTATATTTTCTAAACAAGTTACACATTATAATGATATTTGAGAGGAAATGTCGAATCTCATTAAATCACATACAAATGTTAGAAAGCAATCTCAAACACCGACAAAAACAAACCCTTGATTGATCCCTATTGTAATATAATGTGCTGCAAAATTTAGGTACAGTGAAGTTGCAACGTATCAAAAATCAAATAATCAATTTCAAATCTCTCAAATATTATATCTTTTGACATTTTCTAAAGAGGAAATATTAAATTTTGTCAAGATAATTTTGATTCCAAAGATTGAAAAGCATCGACCTGTAAGGGTGCATCCCCATATTCCACCCATTTCTCACTTGTACTGTTTAACAAAGAGTATTTACGCCAAATCGTCTACTATTCTATCACAACTATCAAATGATTTTAAAATATAGTAAAAGTCATAGATCATTAATGGTCGTATATTTCATCATAAGTAAAGTGCTAGGAATGATGTCGATTTAGAGCAAGATGCATTGCACCGAGTTAATTGTGTATTGCAAGAAGTGAATGATCGGGATTCTGATTGTATCTTTGTTGTATGAAATCACAACTTATCATCACAGGTGCAAATTATAATGTACTACATGCCCAAGCAACGAAGATTATGTACTAACGATGAATTTCAAAATATCTTCAATCTATCTAGTTCTTCATCACCGTCTATCTAAATGTTTTGTTAAATCGTCACTATATTCTACCTGTTTTCTTTGTAATATATTCTCCCCAGTTTCTCGGATTTGCTTTGTGTTATATTCACTACAGTGTACCTGGATATAAGTATAACTACTGCATGTACTAATATCTACTAACAGGAGAGGTTAATATTTTAACGTGCTGTCCATACTTTTAGATACTCCAATCACTCTATATATTATACACAGCAATACACTTTGTCCTGTTTATCTTGTTAAGAGGTGTAACAGTGTACATACATGTCTGTCTTCATGCCACCATTGAGAAAATAGTTCATATGCACGCTGATACTTTCTATTAATGGGGATATACCATGTCCATGTGTGTGTATTTTCACCTTTGTTTTTCAGTATGTGCTGAAACCTACCATGGTCAATCATGTAACTTGAGCTGCAGTGCTTACTGCAAAGATAGCCTTTGCGACTCTGTAACGGGGTTTTGCGATACCTGTCTTGAAGAGAGATATGGGAACTTCTGTGAATATGTAATTAATGTAAACAACTCTGCTGCAGGTACGTGGTGTTAGAGAAAAATGTGGTATGGTACAACAGCGGGGTTAAGGTGTGCCGAGTAAAATAACAAGTAATAACAGCATATTAGATTTAAATTAGAATTCTTCCAAGCGTCGCATATTTTGGGTAAAAATCGTTTGTCAATACATAAACAAACATCGTATCACGTGGGGAATCCCTCGTTTAACTATTACGTCGTCATACAAGTGACGTAGAACTATTTTTATCCGCTAGACTTTCAGTTGTTTATCACCTCGGCACAGGTGAAAGGTGCACTCAAATCATTTGCAGTTTGGGCTTGTTATGTCGACATTGATATAGTAAATTTAGAAAATATCCTACCTTCCTTATCAAAATCCTAAATCTGCAACTAGCTACATTTAGGAATATGCCTTGATCAAAATAGAATATGGTCATCTTTCACCTGTGTCGAGTCGATATATATACTCGTTGGGTTTTTATGCCCCCGAGATCGAAGAGGGGGGGGGGGCATATTGTTTTTGTCCTGTCTGTCATTTTGTAATTCTGTCATTCTGTAATTCTGTCATTCTGTCTGAAACTTTAACATTGCTAATAACTTTTGAACAGTAGGAGATAGAGCTTTGATATTTCTCATGAGTATTTCTTGTAACAAGACCTTTCCGTGGGTACCAACATTTTGACCCCGTGACCTTGACCTTGGAGTTTGACCTACTTTTTGAAAACTTTAACCTTGCTAATAACTTTTGAACAGTTTTCTGTAATTCTGTAATTCTAGCATTCTGTTTGAAACTTTAACTTTGCTAATAACTTTTGAACAGTAAGTGATAGAGCTTTGATATTTCACACGAGTATTTCCTGTGACAAGGCCTTTCCGTGAGTACCAACATTTTTTACCCCTTTACCTTGACATTGGAGTTTGACCTACTTTTTGAAAACTTTAACCTTGCAAATAAGTTTTGCACAGTAAGTGATAGAGCTTTGGTATTTCAAAAGAATATTCCTTGTGACAAGACATTTCCGTGGGTACCAACATTTTTGACTCAGTGCCCTTGACCTTGAAGTTTGACCTCCTTTTTGAAAACTTTAACCTTGCAAATAATTTTTGAACAGTAAGCGATAGAGCTTTGATATTTCACATGCGTATTCCTTCTGACAAAACATTTCCGTGGGTACCAACATTTTTGACCCAGTGACCTTGACCTTCAAGTTTGACCTACTTTTTGAAAACTTTAACCTTGCTAATAACTTTTGAACAGTAAGTGATGGAGCTTTGATTTTTCACATGACTATTCCTTGTTACAAGACCTTTCTGTTGGTATTAAACATTTAGACCTTGATATTTGACCTACTTTTAATTTTTTTTTTTACATTGGTCATAACTTCTAAATGGTATTTATTAGAGCTTTCATATTGTACATGAGCATTTCTTTTGACAAGATCTTTCTACTGGTACCAAGATATTTGCCCTTGTGACCTTGGCCATCTTTGGAATTGGCCATTATCGGGGGCATTTGTGTTTCACAAACACATCTTGTTTTTAATTCTAAATTACTATACACAACGGGGGCGATTTTAAGGTCACAATGTAATATAAAGATTACTTTAGTGCACACAATATATAAAAACATGAAACTTGTATATTATCAAAGAAAATTGAAAAAAAATCATCTAACAAACAGATTTAAAGAAATACAGCTTGAACACTTGATAACGGTAGTGGAGAGCGAGAAAATATTATGATATTTTCCCCGCGATACTATATCCTTGTATGCGGTGACGTACTTTTATATGGTGACGTCATATAGTGAGAAGTGCACTGAGGTACATTTTATGTTGTTTGTTTTAACTTTACTCGGGACACCTTAACTCTGTTGCGATTTGAATGGTTATTTCATACTTTGTCAAATTCTACAAAAGAAATAATGATTAAAACTATATTAATATCACCACGATACTCTGTCACTCAACAACAGGACCCGATAGTGACTGTATCGAGAAAAGATTCCGGTCCCTTGTGCAATTGAAACAGTTGCCATAAAAGCTAATTTAATGAATTGCGTATCCTTTACCAGTGCATTGCAATCGCATATCACAGCTTTCAGATACTTTTAAGACACCCTATAAAGTGGCATCGTTACCAATTTATAAAGATAACAAATGCGTTTTAACTTTAGTCTATTTAAAATTCCAAGTGTCACAACTTCATAGATCATATCCCTTATAAATGCCTTTGTTCTTATTTGCTTATTTTATCTTTCATATATACATGCAGTGGCTTTATGTTGTGATTTCAACTCACATTATTTGAATGATTGAAATACGTCTGATTCTTCATATCTTTCTATGTATTTGTTTACTGACATATACCTGTACTTCATCCGTTCTTAGGTATCATTTCTTGGTTTTCTTAATTCAGATAGCTCCATGAACAGCAACGGTTCCCGCATCGCTGTGTTTGTGTTGTCGGTCATTTTGATCCTCACAATGATCTGAATATCACTGTATTGCATAAAGAGAAATAGCAGATCTGTACAATGCAGCAACCCAGAATCTGAGTACCAGAATGCAGTAATTACAGATGAAAATGAAGAATATAATCAACTTCAGCTGAAGAAGGAAAATGATTCATCCGAGAGTGAAACCGCTCACTACATGGACATTTCCACCATTGACGTTATTTCTAACACTGAGTACATTAACCTTAGTTTTAAATGATGCACTTTGTTATAGTGTATGATACGGTGTGTCTCTATTCACATTGTTGAAAATATTCTATGGCGAAGTCAGTCTGCATTTAATTAACGTACTTCGTTTCAGCTTCCTGATTAGATTATGCAATGTGAACGCGTTTTACTTTCATTTCCATTGTATAAATGAAAGGGTTTTTTGGGGGGTGGGGGTGGATATACTATGTTGAAGTAGTCATCGGAAATATGATATGATTCATGATCCGAGTGAAGTTGCACTGTATTTGAAAATAATCTGAATTTTAAATCTGATAATTTAACAAGTGTCAATTCAGGCGCGTAGCTGCCTATACGCAGGTACGCAACTGCGTACACATCATTTGCGAGAGAGGGGGAGATTTTTGCCCGTGAAAAGTTTGTGACTCAAAAATAACTAGAAAAAAAAAGAACATTCGTAAAACGAATGTAAAGTCAGTCCAAGTACACATGGTGAGTTGGCATAATAAAACACGTTAGGAAATACTTTTGTGAATTCTTTTGGGTTTGGACATTGACAAGAAACCCTGTTTTTTTATACGCAAAGATATGTGATTTCACTAGTAAAACTCGGGAGCTTGCGGGGGCTCCCCAAGGCTTTGCACTGAACTCACTGGGGGGCCTCAAGGCGCTCCTCCACCCGACCCATTGCCATAATTTGCGTACACTTCATTTTCTTTCTGGCTACGCACCTGGTCATAGTCTGTGTAACTATCCAGTGTTTCCATGAAAGGTTATCACACATACAAACAAATATATAAATATATTGTATCATATAAGATAGTAGAAAGTAATTGTATGCCTCATTTGATTCATTCAGCAAACCTGAAAATTGATTTGCCCTAAATCATTGGTTTCACAATGAATAATTGAAAATTAATGAAAATCTTCTTAAGTAGCAAGGTATCTACATTATTTTTATCAGATAAGTGTAGTCAACCATACCTTTGTCATCAATTATATCTTCCTATTTTGTTCAGGACCAAGCTATGCGCCGCTGTATCGCAAAAGCGAATACATGTCCCCTAGCGATGCCCTTAGTTTGGTGATTCCATATATTCATATGTTTTGTTTCAGATTCCCAAATCAAACCACAGTGCAGAAACTATATTTGGCACAGGCATCCATAAATTTCATAAAATTCACTTAACTGTGAGCAAAAGTAAGCTTGTGTTATCAGTTTTTATATTCTTATAATCATCAGTAAAAGTAATGGAGAAACATGTTAACCATTTTGTGTGTTCTCATATCATTTGACACACTTTCCCACTACGAAATGTAAAGTTAATCTGTAAATATATGATAGTAAACCACCTTCCAAATAAAGAACTTACTGTGAAAAATTCCGGAAAATGTTTGAGTCAAAGTCCCAATATTCTGATAAAATCACTAAACTGTGAAGAAATTTAAACTTAATTGACGGACAGACTTAAAACATTCGCCTTTGGTTCCACAATTGGTGAAAGTTGCGATTTGATAAAAAGTTTGAGATGCAGTAGATTTCCATTGTTGAGCTATTTTAATTTCCTCATCCATCAACCACTTATCTGCTGCAACTGCCGCAGCTCGTATTCTGACAGAAGATAGTGTAACATTTGCCAGCTATGCCAGTAGGGACAATGGGTTCTCAGAATGTATACCTGTACTTGACGAAGCAAAGGTTCGGTAAAATTCCATCTTACTTCCATAATATGACCTGTGCAAATGACAAAACCATGACGATTCAATATGATTGTGACCCCCGTTTCTAGACTGATCAGTTGTTTAGTACCCAAGACTCACAATCATTAACTGTATACGAGATGTTGCTTTTGATTATAACTAAGACTCCGACTATCAAAAAAAGTGTTCATTTTAACTATGTTTAAAATGATTTATTATGGATATCAAATGATATAAAGTATTATAGATAGTTTTGCCTTATGAAAAACATGACACAGTACTTATTGCCCGAATACACTTGCCTAGAATGGTGTATTTTAGTTAGTAACTGAAGTAGCCTCCTTGGACTTATACTGTAAGGACACCTACAACATTTCAAAACTTGAAAAGATGAAAGCTTCAGACATTACACTCATACCGAATAACCGCTACATAAGTGTATCAAAATGATTCCTAGATTATATTACATAGATTATATTACATAGATTATATTACATAGCCGTGTAAGAAGGTGAACCACTCTGGTTGATATGCATGCATGGTAAGAAAAGTAACTCTTGCACTGAGAAAAGTTTGCCTATTTTGTTTCAAATCGATTCATCTCAAGATTTGATAACAGAATTCTATACCTCTGGTTATAGTTTGAACAGTCGTAGAAACTTAATATGAACAAAATATATCACATTATATGTATATTGAAAATATATTTTTATCAAGTCAAATTTAAATCTATTGCTTTTATTTCGCTGAATGGGTGAAATTAGTTAGGTACATGTATCTAAAATGTAGTAAAGATTGATTAGCAATAATCCCGTCATGTGTTTGTTTTTTCACTTTTTCACAAAACACTTTACATTTTCTAACGAACACTTAAATCATTTCTTTAATTGAAAGTATGGAATTCAGAATTTGAATCTCATACAATATTTTATATGTGATTGTGTTAAACAATAAACATGTATGTGGTGTTCATAGTGGCATATGGCGATCTGTCTATGAAAGTCGAAGATAAAGAGCAGTGATCAGTCTCATAGCCCCTATAAGCAATACAAAACAGATACTTGGGCAAACACGGACCCCTCGTTACACCAGAGGTGGGATCAGGTGCCTAGGAGGAGTAAGTGAAAATCACGGGGCTTTCGGATATGACCTTAAAACAGAGGCCCCGTGTTGCGGCTTTGGTACATTTAAAACATCACTGATACGGCCCTGACCACCAAGCATAGATTTAGATTCGTGATTCTTCAAACACGGCTAGCGTCTTACTATGAGTGAACAATTCTTGAAGGGACGTAAAATAACCAAGCAACAACCTACACGTATTGTGTTGATATCTACACTTTTTATATACACTGTACATATACAATAATCCGAAATATTATTCGGTTTGATAGGGAAATGATCATGGCGTGTTTCCCGTAATACTGGTTTGACTCTAGATTTGTTGAATGATATTTGTCAAAGATGTTGTTTTTAATGTATTCATCAAAGCAGCTTGTGGAGGTCTCACAAACGTTTCGTTTACTCCAGTGTTATCGTGGTGAATGAATAAAAAATTATGGACATCTACCAGTTAAAATTGCTAGCAGCTTTGGTTCAATAATACAACTTTGTAGTAGCGTATATTGGACATAAAAGGGGGTTTGACATCACTTTATACAATGAAAAAGTCCACAATTTCTGATCTTTCATGTTAATTGTAGCATATAAAATTTTGGACGACTGAGTATTGTCATAAAAATCGAACGGCAAAATCCCGATTTAACAAGATATGAATGCACAAATTAGGATATCCAGGGTTAAAGGTTAAAAATCTTGTTCCACATGGTGTGGTTACATATGACACACTCCATTAACATTTGTACATTGTATCTTGCTAACCGGAAGGTTGTTTTGCCTCACGAACAAAAATACACAGGGATAAGAAATGCTCTGTTGCTCCGGGACTATTCCATTAAATTCCAATATACAGTCACGCTTCAGAATTAAAACCAGGGGTAATATGTTTTATAAAAAGGACTGTAATAAAAATGATTTACTACAAAGAGAAATCAACCAGCAGCGTTGATGATTTAAAAAACGAAAATACGGATGTATAAGTTCATCTACTTCATATCGTTGCTCATGGATGGTTATAGTGTTTATTACTTGATTGGTTTATTATATTTAATCAACAAAACTCATCAGCAATTCAGTAAGATTTACATTGTTTTGTTTTCCAATTTAATGGGCAATATATATTTGATTGGTATTTTAATCTACAAAAAAAAAAAAAAGAAAGAAGCTTGAAATCATATAAACTAAATTATATGCAAGAAGTGGAGTACATTTCCCCCTGTTTTAGTAAATCTCGCCTATGGAAAAAGCGCAACAATTAGCACCAGATACAATGAGAAGTACTCCGCACTAGATGATGACACCAGCACAGATCCTTTGGACTGCACGCTGTCAGCTTCCGGTCAGAAGGAAGTTGAATCGTTCTTTTTCGTCGGTTTATTAGTAGATCACTTTGAAAGTACTTGGGAGTTGTCAGTGGAAAAAAAACAAACGGGATCAATGTACAATTTTCTGCAAAAATGATAGTGGCGAATAAAAACCTCACAAAAACGGGACTGGAAATTTGCCAGGTTACTAATAAGTTGAAATAATTGCAAGCATTAATATCTAGTTCCGTTCCATTCCGCTATTTAATACCAATATCTGTGTGGATATTAGAATTTAGCGGAACGAAAAATCGAATTTGAAACGTTATTCTAAACCTGCAAGTAGTCTGTTGTTATTCAATTATTCTCATTTATTTTAATCGTATCTTTAGACACCGAATTCTCTTTCTTCTTTGGGGGGAGCTTTTGTAAATAATTTCAACATCGTTTCCCCCTGTTTCTGTTAAAGCTTTCCTTTTCTTCCGTTTATTAGTTGATTAATCTGAAAGTAAGAGGAGTTGTTAATTTAAACACAATCGGGCTCAATGTACAATTCTCTGCATAAATTATTGTGGTAAATAAAAACCCCACAAAAAAGGGACTAGAAATTTGTGAGGTTACTTATGAAATTGAAATAGTTGCTAGCATTATCTGGTTCCGTTTCGTTCCGTTAAATACCAATATCCGTGTGAATATTAGTATTTAGCGGAACGGAACGAAACATATCGAAATAGAAGCGTTATTCTACACCTGCAAGCAGTCTGTTGTTATTCAATTATTTTCATTTCATTTAATCGTATGTTGAGACACCGAATACTCTCTCTTCTTTGGTTGGGAAGGGGGGGGGGGGGGGGGGGCGCTTCGTAAATTTTGTTGATTATTGCAACAAGGTTTTCCCCTGTTTCTGTTGAAGCTTTCCTTTTCTTCCGTTTATTAGTTGATTAATCTGAAGGAAGGGGGAATTGTTAATTTTAAATAATAATAATAATAATAAATAAGAATATACATAAATTAAAAAAAAACATAAAAAATCAGGATCAATGTACAATTCTGTGGATAAATGATAGTGGCAAATAAAGCCCCCACAAAAAAGGGACAACAAATTTACGAGGTAACTAAGAAATTGAAATAATATTGCAAGGATGATCTCGTTTCGTTCCGTTTTGCTAAATAGGCCTACTAATATTCGTGTGGATATTAGTATTTAGCGAAACGAAACGAAACGTCGAATTGAAGCGTTGTACCTGCAAGTAGTCTGTTATTGAATCATTTTCATTTTATTTGCAACATGGTTCTCCCCTGTTTCTGCTGAAGCTTTCATTTTTTTCCGCTTGTTAGTTGATCAATCTGAAAGTAAGAGTTGTTGATTTAAACAAATAAAAAATCAAAGCCCCCCCCCCCCCCCCCCCAAATCATCAGGGTCAATGTACAATTTTCTGCATAAGTGATAGTGGCAAATAAAAACCCTACAAAACAGGGACTAGAAATTTGTGAGGTTACTATGAAGTTGAAATAGTTGGTAGCATTATCTGGTTCCGTTCCGTTCCGCTAAATACTGATATCCGTGTGGCTATTACTATTTAGCGGAACGGAACGAAACATCGAATTTGAAGCGTTTGAAGATAAATATGTATCATGGTGCTGAGAAGAAATGTGATGTACTGTACCTGAGACCTGTAAATGAGCACAATTTGTTAATTACATGTAGAACATGTACAACTACATGTAATCTATGTAAAAAGAATACATGGTATATGAAGTACCCCAAATTACATTATTTTAACCACTAAGCTGATTTACATGTACTTACATGTCACTATGATACTTGACCAGATTCTGGTTTTCCATAGTACTAAAGCATAGCTTACCCCCCTTGACTTTGTTGTCTAACATTGTGACACTAATGTGATACATCTATTGAAATAAAGGGTTGTATTACAAGATAAGATAAGATAAGTTTATTCCAATTTTGGGCCCAGAGGGCATAACAGTAAGACAGTTTATAAAGAAGGAAATTCAAAAAAGAAAGTTAGTTTACAACATTAAATACAGGTTACATAGGTTGCAAACTGCATGTGGATGCAGCATGTTGGGGAAACAAGTACATACATATTATATGAATTGCTAATCATGTATATACACAAGTAAATGGACAGTATCAGTATTATGCCAACATATGAATAATAAACTATAATGATTTTTGCAGTTTTAAAGCATCACTTCTTTTTCTGAAAGTTTGCACTAAATATTCACTCAATTTGACAATTACTGGTTTGTATTCATTAATCATCAACCAAGAAAATTTGTCCTTATTTGTTAGATAGATAAAAAAATTTGTTGAACTTGTATATACCATTAAAAATCATATTTCTCTCATCAACATAGAATGGACAATCAGTAAGGAAATGAAATTCATCTTCTACACAATTAAGGTTACATAATTCACATATTCTTTTGCTTCTTTCTAAAGAAATCTTCTGGCCAGAATTGGTTTTTGTAAATTTATATCTTCCTCTTTCAATTCGAAGGTCATGTGCACTAATTCGAAATCTACATAGAGTTTTCTTAATTCTAGGGATTCTAAAAATATATAACTTTCCATAGTAAAGTTTTCTTTATACGAAAAATATGTTGCGAGTTTTCCTGATTTCTGACCCTCTTCACGTCGTTTTGACCAGTAAAGTAAAAATTGTTTCCGTACCTGAATCATTTGTTTTTTTTGAAAAATGAGAATTTGAGATTTTTACAATTGGGTACCAAAATGCCCATTTTCCCTTAAAATAACTAATGTTTTTGTACCAACAATTTATATTATATGAATTCAGATTGGTATTCTCTGTATAAGCACTGTATAACAGGGATGATTCTGGGCAATTCTCAAGTCTATGCCAAAATAGTAAAATACTTTGGATTAGAGAGCAGAACATAGGATATCTACCCAATTCAGAGATTATTGCAATATTAGTACTTCTTTTACCGGCACCCAGTAGATGTTTACAAAATTTAATATTCAGGTTTTCTACCCCCCAAGTTTTAAAGATATCATATAAATCTCTGTCTTTTTCCAGCATGCGTGCTGAAAGTGTTCCCAATATCTCGCAGCCATACAAGACGATGGGTTTTACCATATGGTCAAAAAGATGCAAAAATGTTTTAATTGGTGGATCGATAGATTTGATGTCTTTATAAAGTTTGAATGAGGCCTTTTATAAAAGAGCTTTATTGTATAGATCAGATTTTGCTTATTACATATCTAATACATTTATCTTGATAATATTAATGAAATTGACTGAATTCCATGGGTTTCAAAAAATATCATTCTCTTAAAGGTGGCAGGGGACAGTTTCTTTGGTTCTGAAACATGTGGATAGGCGGTATACATCAATCACGTGTAGGTCAGATACAGATATATCACGTGTAGATCATATACAGGTATATCATGTGTAGGTCATATACAGGTATATCATGTGTAGGTCATATACAGGTATATCACGTGTAGGTCATATACAGGTATATCATGTGTAGATCATATACAGGTATATCATGTGTAGGTCATATACAGGTATATCACGTGTAGGTCATATACAGGTATATCATGTGTAGATCATATACAGGTATATCATGTGTAGGTCATATACAGGTATATCATGTGTAGATCATATACAGGTATATCACGTGTAGGTCATATACAGGTATATCATGTGTAGATCATATACAGGTATATCACGTGTAGGTCATATACAGGTATATCATGTGTAGGTCATATACAGGTATATCATGTGCCGGTTATATATAGGTATATATTTTTAAAGTAGAATAATCAAACTTTAACAAATACAAGCTTTAAAGAACTTACATTCCAACATGATGTCGGGAGAGCATGTACCGTTAAAGCGAGCACAGCAGCAAATTTTATATACTTTAGTTCAACTTTCAAACTTCAAAAAAATATGTAAGAATGAATATGTATGATAAACATTCAAAACTGCTAATAATAGAAAAACATCATTTTCAGCTATATAGATTTATTGATATATGCCAACAAGTGGGTTTGTTTTTTTTAATTTTAATTCCATTTTGTACTCAATCTTTAAAAAAAAAAAAAAAAAAAAATATTGAAACTTGTTATTGGTGGATTTCATTTTATCCGTAAGTGAGTCCCAATATCCAATGTGTCTTAAACTCAGTTTTAGCAATTCTGGTAACAAAATAAATAAATAAATAAAAGATAGTTTGCTAGATTCTGTTGTTCTTGAAGGACAGTTGAAAACTCTACAGAGATAATTTTAATGACTCTTTTCCCCCTGTGTGACTATATAATTAATTTGTTCACTCTTTGTTCACAGAAACCGGTAATTTTGTCCATAATAATAATACTAGAGGGTCTACCATACTACCCCCTAATATATGTAATTATCAAACAAAGAAACAAACCAACCAAACCCCAACACCCGCACTTTTCTATTAGGGGGTAGTGTGTATAGACCCTCTTTATTATCAAATTACAGACAAAATTGGGGCCCGTTTTACAAAACATCTTAGGTCGCAAGTCTTAAAGCACTAAATAATCACAGCTAGGTACTGAAAATCTTCGCCCTAGCCCGGGGTCGAACCAGCGACGCACGGCACCCACCGCCTAGCAAGATTGTCAAACCAGTGCGTAAGTCCACTCGGCCAATTGTTTGTTTGTGCTTTATATATGTATATATATATATATATATATATATATATATATATATATATATATATATATATATTGCGTTTAGAGTGAATGATTTTACAATAAACTGGAACATTCCAGTATGTAGAATTTGTCGTACAGAGTGTAAATCGTAAGTTCCTTTATAAAACGCGTTTCTGTGCTTATAATTGCAGTTTGTTCTGGGTTTTCATCAGACCTTCGAATTAACGAAAACGAGCATTATCAATCAAAATGGCATTGAATGCATCAGAGCAGTGCAGATGTAAAGTAAGCAATCAAGAAATTAGAGTCGTTGATCTGTGTAGTTACCTACTTAATGATCATGAATTAATTTTTTTTCAACAGAAAGTACATTGTCTAATTCGAAATACTCCTAAATAATTAATCTGACTTCGTTACAACAAATTGAAAATGAATTTTGATCATGAAATAACCCTTTTCTTTCAAAACATTCCGGGGGACGGTGTATGTGCAGGGGCGGATCCAGGAATTGTAGTTAGGACGGGCGCAACTTTATGAGGCAGTAGGTCTAGTCCTTGAAACCCCCAATGGGTCCAGGGCGAAGCCCTGGTGTGGGCCCATTGGGCGAAACCCCCGGGAGCTCATGGATTTACAGATTTTATAGGGCTTGAAATATATCACCTATGTAGTCTTTTTACTATTTTCTATCATCTTTATTAAGGTAAAATTGATAACATAACGCATATTTTACGGGGTTTGGGGGAAAATGTAAGTTCTTCCAATAAAATTAATTCAATAAATCAAAAGATTTATTTATTTTATTTACATGTAGTTATTTACTCATTTATTTCTCCCAGAGAGGAAGAAATTATTGTTTCTTTTATCGTTTACATTTTTTTTAAACAAGAGACCACGATTTACCTTAAATTTGAAAATTTGCCCCCCCCCCCCCCCTTAGATCCGCAACTGGTATGTGTTTCCAGGCTGCGCATCATCGGATCCACCACTGGAGTATCTTGTAAATCACGTGACGAAATCACATGATCAACATAAAAGTTTTCAAACAAAAATGGCGACCTCAGGAGACGAACGTGGAAAACCGAGGGTGCTAATTTTAGGCGGTAAGTGGAACGTATTGATATATTCTGCTCAGCTAGTGTTAGTTGTGAGTTTTGAAGTAGATAGAGAATTTTGATTGGAGTGGCATGACAGTTACGTTTATTGACCTTTCATTTGAAATGAGAAAACCCTGTATCGCGGAAATCCATCAAACGTAAAGCTGTACGGAAACGCGTGAAATGGTGTTAGGTCATTGTAGTGTGTATGTCCGCTCAGGAAATTCTGACAAACTCGCGAGAGTAGTGTTGTTCAGTTTTATAAGTGTCTTTCCACTGTTTGTGTATGATTCTGATGTAGGATATAGAACACACTGTGTGTGCAGTATCTGACAACCCAACACTAAGGAATGAAACATCTACTTTCATTTTCTTGATCTTAATTAAAAAGGTGTTTTACGAGAGAGAGAGAGGGGGAGAGAGAAAACAAAATCATGAAAGTTAATGAATATTAAAAATCATAAAGTTAGGCCAATTCAACTTAATTAGTAGATTATCATCCAGGTTCTTCAAAAAGTATGGGGCGAGTGGGAGGATTTTTTATTTTTTCATTTTTATTTTCTGAGAAAAAATATTAATGACAAACGAGTTTTTGTCAACAGAAGTGCTTCATTTAATCCCAGATGGATATCAATCTATGCTTATTTCACAGACGAATTCCAGGTTAAGCTTAATTTAAAACACAATAATTATTATTAAGATACCAAACTTCTTCAAGATTTACACCCGTAAGAATGCAAGAAACCATATTCTTCATGTTGCTTTTCACGTAAGAAGTGTACTAAATACCAGAGTTGGACATAAAAAAATTTCAGGAAATCGCAAGTTTCGCAAAATAAAAAAAATCAGGGCGGGCCAAATTTTGAGGGGCGGGCGGGGATGATAATATATCAATTAAGTTGAATTGGCCTTAGTATTCAGGACAATTTTTATGTGGGACGTACATGTACATTGGGTAAAATAAAATTGCTTCTAATGCCTTAAGCCTTTTCATAAAAGTAGTTTTTATAGTTCTATAAATGTTTCAAAGTCATAATCAAAAATATGTTGTTGTTTTTATGTTTAGAAACACATAATTTATAATCATGTCAATTACTGAATTAGATGTATTTTTGTATATTTTTAATGATCATAATGCATGTAATCTATATTTCTTCCTTCCTGGACAAATACATTATGGCAGGATGTATAATTACTCTACATATAAGTTCTGCGCCTATCTGTCATTTAAATACAAGATAATTGTTTATTTTTATGCATCTTAAAAATTGGAAGGGTTTTTACAGTTTAATATCTGGAAATGATCAATTCAGCAAAACTATGTACATGGTAGATCTAGTCAATGGAGTAGCACTTTATGTGATTACATGCATTGTACATGCTTGCGTAGTTGTTTTCCCCCTTCTAATAATTATAGATTTCTAACAGCTCCTTGAATGATCATCTGTTAAAGATACACAAGGACGAGAAATCTGGATACAGCATGGTTGTGTTTCCATGAGACAAGAGTTCTATATATATAGACAGAAGGGATGATATAATTCATTTAGCTAGGTGTCACTCGTGTATATAATATCTATAGTTGTTTATTTATTTGTTGTATGTTTGTTTCATCATCCCTTCAAGGATATTAGTGAAGCTTTTGTTCTGTATGCTTAGCTACAATTGTTGAACTTTTTGCACTGTAGGCTGTTGAAAAAAAAAAGCTCAATGAAGGCTTTTTCTGATGATGTCTTTCATGGCGTGGACATCACTTTCCATGGTCTCAGAAAAAAGACTCCTTGGCTTTCACTTGCAATGCTGAAAGCTCACCAAAGTATCACTCCATGCCTATTTTAACAACTTTTGTCTCTCGTGGCTTGAATTTAAACTTCTGAACCTGGGACTCCTGAGGCTGCACATGAACTCGCATGTTGCGTAGAAGACCTGATTAAAAATAAAATTGCTGTAATTTAACGAACTCAACTAAATTACATCCCCTACTCTAGAATTATTTTTAAAACAAATTGTTCAAGAGGTCATTGAACTTTTTGTTTTCTGAATTGATAGTCCTCATGCACACTTGTTATTGCGTGTTACTAGTGATTTAATTATAAAGCGTATTCAAAAGTTACATGGATAGTGACTGAATAATGCAGCCTTCCTGTAATGGTTATTGTGATGTAATGTATTTTTTGTGTAATCGCTAGATGGAGTGTGAGATATAAAAAATTCAATATTCATTCAATTTCTATTAACGTACCCTGACTTTGATGTTAGTGGAAACACATTTCATATTTGTGGCCAGATCCTTTCCCCATGTAAGTTCTCATGTTCATTGTCATCATGTACTAGTGCCAACCACTCTACATGCTTTTATGAATATTGAATGCACTTTATAAATTATTCATATGCATCTGGCACCAGGATGCGGTGGAACTGCAAACAGTCGATCTTTTATCACAGTGATCTTGGGCAATCTGGTAAATAAATGCATTTTGTGTTCTAGAAGTGGCCTCCGATGTTACTTTCCCAAAATCATTTCTCCCTTTATGTAAATATATGGCAATAAAATACTACTGCTGTAGGCCATTCTGGATTTCTGTGACCTCTATTTGACCAAGAGTAATGTTTCCTTGTAAATTGTATTGTTTCATTTTCAGTATTTTTAAGGGTATTTGCAAACAGAACAACTTTTCGTGCCTCCACAACTTCCATGGTATATAATATACTATACAGTGAAACAGTGACTCGTTGAATTTGATAGCTGTCAAAATATATCAGTCATTTAATATCATAAACTGGTGCATTTTTTTCCTTGGACTTTTACTTGAACACAGGTGCTTACAGAAATATTACATTTCCACTCTCTGCCTGCGATTAACTGAATTAACTGACTTCTTGGGTTTGTCACAGTTTGTTAGAAGTTAGACTTGGGAGTCTGGAATGATTCTACCTTAGTATGTTGTCAGGTATTTAATTTGTAAAAAAAGTGGATGTTTTCAACTTTTCACAGTCCAGTATAATAATAAATATTACAAAATTCATATTATGGAAAACTGTGCTTTAAAAATCTATTTTAGAATTGAAAATTCGGTTAGAAGTGAAAGAAATATTTCATTACGATACATTTGCAAACAAAAGAAAATTTCTCATTGTTTGATACTATATGTACATATTAAATATTTCTTCAGAATAAGGGACTGATAGAAATTTCTTATTGTAAGACAGCATGAACAGTTCAAATCTCTTTATCACTCAATCAAATTATTTAGGGAGCTGGACATTTAAGTTTTCTGTGGATGAGTGACGTTAAGTTTTCCTTAGGGGGTACAGACACTGATGACAGTGCTGTGTCTTAGCATTTTGACGACTACAGACAGAGCCCACTTTTATACAGCCTCTTATTGTGTTAAAGAGGATTACAATGTTGGAAAGATCTTAACGCAATTAGACCAAGGGCCTTGTGGATGACATCAATGGGATTCGAATGTGCAGTGTACGGCTATTGTGGTGTTGAATGTGTGTGGCTGTCATTGTGTAGTGACCAAAGGCAGAGTAATCAGAGTGTGACAAAGAGCAGGCATTAATTGGCATTATGGTCAGGGGATATGAGTGCAAGGAGTGTTCTGTAGTCCTGAGTGCAATTAGTAGCCAATTAAGTCCAAGAGTAATTGTATGTACATACATGTAGTATTACTATGTACCATTGTCAGAAATAAAGCTTTAATTAGGCTGACGATGTATTTATCATCAAAGGAATTTATTTTCTGTAAAAGAAATGTTTATGGTCACAGTCTTCTCGGTGAGTTGTCACATATATCCCATCTTTCATGAATTTGACCCTATGACCTCTGAACTTTTGATTTTTCAACCCTTTGATATACATTTATATAGTATTACATACTTTGCCTTGAGATTATGATTGGTCATTTAACCTGTTTTGTTATTTGTTTCAGGGACTGGTTTTATTGGCCGAAACCTTGTCACCTACCTTGTGGAAAATGGTTTGGTTTCAAAGGTGTGTGGAATGCATAAATATTAAGGTTTAAATACATATTTTATATTCTTAAAAAAAATTACCTCTTCAATAATTAAATGATACATTGAATAATTATATGGCCTTTTTTCAATCTGGACCTAAAAAAATATTTGAATTCTTTCATGTTCTAATATTTTTATGTTGAGGAGTGCTTGGAAAACTAGGGGTGGATCCTGAAAATTTGTGATTTGTGAAGTTGCAACCCAAGTTTTTATAAACCTCAATGTCCATCCCCCCCCCCCCCCCCCACCCCTCTTCTACATCAGCCACTGCACGCCATCACTACAGTTACACCTCTCCTTCTGGAAACTGATACTATGGCAAAACAAAATTTTTAATGATGAAAATCAATGTAGAAAATAGAATGAAAAAGTTCTTTGAAAACCATGCACTTAAATTGTCCGAAGGCTTTGTTTTGGACCAGTAGAAAATGACTTTTAATCTACATGTCATTGTTGGGCTGGTAAATCGATTCGAATGTCTGGCACGCAATGATCATATTTAGGAAATTCTCAGGCTGGCTTGTTTCTCATTATGTTATATAGTGCCCTATATTATCTGACACACAGCTGAGCCTCGCGTGACATAACAGATGACATATTGAGGCTTTTCCTTTAACATGGTGTCATTTAATTATTATAACACTGGTACCATCACAGGGAGTCTATGGAAGGACAGTTTTGCGAGGCCGGTCAGCTAGCTAAGCACATATTGCTTCTACAGGTCTCATATGATATATATGCTATCCTTAAACAAGCTATGTGATTGTTGTCACATGCACCATATAAAGCATGAATAAAAATCCAGTCAAACTTGTCTAATTCAGAGGTTGTGTAATCCAAAATGATGTGTAAACTGTACACATAATTTGATTAAAACTTTTGATTCTATCATAAAAAATGTATGAGTTTTATTTAAAAAAAAAATATTCTGTATTCCATATCTTGGGTAATTTATCTATAAAATAAAATCTTGGTGCTGAACAAGTCTGGGTTAGACTGGTTGCACTGGACAGGCATTTAAATGGATGGTCTCTGACCTGCTGGAAGTCATGCTTTAAAAGTTTATACCCCCCCCCCCTTTTTTTTTTAAATGCAAAACAACATCCTTCTACAGAGTACTAAGTTTGAAACAATCAACTGTTTAGATGAGGAATGAATTTACAATTGTGAATGATGTGTGCTGTAGGGAATATACTTCCAAGTGTTGCATAAAGGAATCAATGGACTCGTTGATGTTGAAAAACCGTGTTGCAAAGATACTTAAATTTAAAGATGTGACAAAAACAGAGGTGTCTTTCTTTACAGATGTGAGAGTATATTTTGTTGTAATTGTAGGTTCTTTACAGATGTGAGAGTATATTTTGTTGTAATTGTAGGTTCTTTACAGATGTGAGAGTATATTTTGTTGTAATTGTAGGTTCTTTACAGATGTGAGAGTATATTTTGTTGTAATTGTAGGTTCTTTACAGATGTGAGAGTATATTTTGTTGTAATTGTAGGTTCTTTACAGATGTGAGAGTATATTTTGTTGTAATTGTAGGTTCTTTACAGATGTGAGAGTATATTTTGTTGTAATTGTAGGTTCTTTACAGATGTGAGAGTATATTTTGTTGTAATTGTAGGTTCTTTACAGATGTGAGAGTATATTTTGTTGTAATTGTAGGTTCTTTACAGATGTGAGAGTATATTTTGTTGTAATTGTAGGTTCTTTACAGATGTGAGAGTATATTTTGTTGTAATTGTAGGTTCGTGTATATTTTGTTGTAATTGTAGGTTCGTGTATATTTTGTTGTAATTGTAGGTTCGTGTATATTTTGTTGTAATTGTAGGTTCGTGTGGCAGACAAAGTCCCACCAGCCCTAGCGTGGCTAAACCAGAAACATAAGGTATTAATATGAAGGAGAACTTAAGAGAACTCCAGTGATGTGAATTGTGTGTAGAAGTTAGAGATCTCCAGTCATATGAATTGTGTGTAGAATATAGAGAACTCCAGTCATGTGAATTGTGTGTAGAAGTTAGAGATCTCCAGTCATATGAATTGTGTGTAGAATATAGAGAACTCCAGTCATGTGAATTGTGTGTAGAATGTAGAGAACTCCAGTCATGTGAATTGTGTGTAGAAGTTAGAGATCTCCAGTCATATGAATTGTATGTAGAATATAGAGAACTCCAGTCATGTGAATTGTGTGTAGAATGTAAACTGTCTTCTGTGCACTTCATACATTGTACTACAGTGCAGGTTACATGTAAATGCTGGTTCTTATAATGGCTGACTTCAGCTCATCTTATACATTTGAATGTATTTCTCTTGATTAAGGTAGAGGGAACTTTTATAGAATACTGTAGTTTTGAATAAGTGAAATGCATAGGACTTCCTTAATGTTGTAATGGAATGATGAAAAACGGATTTCTTTCTTTGATATACTTTAAGCAGAATTACATTGAATACCCTATTAACAATCAGGAATTATTTTAAGGACTGCAGAGGGCTGAAATTTGGCCCCAATCCCATTGCTGAAAAGCAGGTGTTGATGGGTTAATAATGCTGATATCCTTTTATATTTGATAAAATGGTGGTTTTACTGGAACATATCCAATTTTCTTTACCATGAGAAACAGGAAATGGAAGTTTGCTTAAATCAGTCGATGAAATCAATTAGTTTTGATTTTTAAAGGATGATAGTATTTTAATAGTGATATGTGATATTTGTTGTCACACTGACAGATTTATGAAATACTGATCCAAAGCTTAAATGCTACGAATATAGGTAAAATAATCAAAATATCCAAGAAATGAATTCTTAACGCAAGTCAAACAACAAACTTTTGATTTGCAATTTTTGTTTTTTCTCTCCATTCTATGGGAATATTTACTTTAGGTGTCATTTTAGGAAAAACAACTGCTTTTTAACATCAGAAATACATCCCCTCTGCAGACCCTAAAAAATCCCCCGTATTTGAATCTTCTTTGAGGGCTCTATTATCTTCCTGAGCCACTGCGTGTATATGTAGTATCGTGCACTTGTTATGTAATAAGAAACGACCAATAGAGAATATAAATGAACATGTTTTGCAGTTGAACTCTGAGCATTTATTGACTTGTATCATTTATAGGATGTATTTAACGACCCGGTGGTGGAGTTCAAACAGTCCAGCCTGATCAGTCCAGGTAAATAATTATACTTCAATATACGTATCAACACTTCACCGCGAGTTGCGTCCCTTTGTGGGGTCAGCCAAAGGTCAATCGGTGAAAACCCAAGTTTTCCTTCTTTACCTTACCAAATGTAAGATGTTATTACTTTGAATTTTAGCCAATTACCAAGTTTTCATACAAGTTAATGGGTTGCCCCAATCTGGGGCATATTGTAGTTAACTGCAATTGATGGGAAAATAACAGATGTCAAAGCTACAGATAGGAAAATTACAAAGGCCAATGTAGGGAAATAGATTCAAAAATTTATTTGATGGATCTTGAAGAAGTGAGGTAGAGGAACACTATTTTATTGGGTTTTGCAGTTTTGTGTGAAAGCAATGTGTGTAATGAGAATCTCTGTAATTTGAAGGAAAAAAATGTGGTATTGAATTCCTGATATATATAGTAATTTGAATACTGAATATCTGATTAAAGTAATTTTATTTCCCTTTTGAATTGAAGACTGGTTTTCACCCCCAGCATGCATTGTTTAACAGGAAAAATTCAAATGAAGGAAGTATTAAAGATGATAAAAAAATTACTTCCTGGAAATATTTTAGAAATATTAGACAGTGAAAAGGCCTTAGTGATGTTACTCCATCATTGACTGTAGAAGAGTTTTATACATTTTTAAAAGTCAAAATGAAGTTCTCTAAGGTATTTGGGAGTTTGGTAATCTTATCTTGAAATAAAATGATAATTTCCCCCTTCTGATATCAACCCATGAATGTTTATACCGAGTCTCCCGGAATAGGAGATTCTTCCGCATATTATATAGTTTTTTGTTTGTCTGCAGAAACTTCAGCTTTGGCCATAACTTTTACATGGTTGGTGATTAAGCTTTCAATGATATTTTACATGTGTATTCCTTTTGAGACAACCTTTCTTAAGGTAGCAAAATTGACCTCATGACCTTGGAGTTTGACCTATGATTGAAAAAATCTAACTTGAGTGATAACTTTTGTGCAGTTTGTCTTAGGGTCTCCATATTTTCTTGACAACACCTTTCTTTTTTGTACCAAAAGTTTGGACCTCATGACCATGACCGTATAAATACATCTTGTTTACAATGAAGTGAAATGTAAAAATGGCAGATTTTACTCACATGTGAATACAAATTGATTTACCATAGTGATAAACAAGAGACGGAAATCTGAAATACTACATGTTCATTAAGAAGAAATTTAAGGTTGATTTGACACCCTGGGCATGACAGTGAAATATTTTATTGTAGAATCAGTTATCTCTCTGGACATGACAGTGAAATAGTTTATTTTAGAATCAGTTGCCTCCCTGGGCATGACAGTGAAATATTTTATTGTAGCATCAGCTGTCTCCCTGGTCATGACAGTGAATATTTTATTGTAGAATCAGTTGTCTCCCTGGACATGACAGTGAAATATTTTATTATAGAATCAGTTGTCTCCCTTGGCATGACAGCAAAATATTTTATTATAGAATCAGTTGTCTCCCTGGGCATGACAACGAAGTATTTTATTGTATAATCAGTTGTCTCAAGCTCCAGGGTGATAGCATTAGCAATGGGTAACATTACTTAACAAAGGGTGATATTATAAAAATCATCACATGCGTCAAATTTATACATGTACAGTTCACCATATATTGTGAGATGATGTCGTTTGAGCGTTTGTAATAAAACGTGAATACCCACATTGATATACAAACATCGCACAATAATGGTTAATCAAATGTCAACAGACACTAGTCTCTCTGCTTTGTTGTTTATATAACATTCAGTATAATAAAACAAATATTGCATATAGTTGAGGGTAACATTGAACATTTTCACCCCTCAAGGAACCATTTTTAACCTCGGCTATGCCTCGGTTGACAATGGTTTTCTTGTGGTGAAAATTTTCAATGTTACCCTCAACTATATGCAATATTTATATAGTAGCATCAGTTGTCACTCTGGGTATGACAGTGAACTATTTTATTGTAGCATCAATTGTCACTCTGGGTATGACAGTGAAATATTTTATTGTAGCATCAGTTGTCACTCTGGGTATGACTGTGAAATATTTTATTGTAACATCAGTTGTCACTCTGGGTATGACAGTGAAATATTTTATTGTAGCATCAATTGTCACTCTGGGTATGACAGTGAAATATTTTATTGTAGCATCAGTTGTCACTCTGGGTATGACAGTGAAATATTTTATTGTAGCATCAGTTGTCACTCTGGGTATGACAGTGAAATATTCTATTGTAGCATCAGTTGTCAGTGCCTACAGTGATCCTGAGGGTGAATATGATTTTGTTATCAACCTTGCTGCAGAAACCAAATATGGACAGACAGACGCGGTGAGTACTACAGATCTGTTTGTCTGTCGGTGATTAGGTGGCAAACACTAGACTTTTATTACATACTGCTACGTTTCCAGTATAGAATTAGCTGTATAACTTTCAGTACAGCATTAGCCACATGTTCCAGTGTGTAAATTATAGCATTAGCCACATGTTCCAGTGTGTAGATTATAGCATTAGCCACATGTTCCAGTGTGTAGATTATAGCATTAGCCACATGTTCCAGTGTGTAGATTATAGCATTAGCCACGTGTTCCAGTGTGTAAATTATAGCATTAGCCACATGTTCCCATGTGTAGATTATAGCATTAGCCACGTGTTCCAGTGTGTAGATTATAGCATTAGCCACGTGTTCCCATGTGTAGATTATAGCATTAGCCACGTGTTCCAGTGTGTAGATTATAGCATTAGCCACGTGTTCCAGTGTGTAAAAGTATGAGAATTAGCCATGTCTTACGGAATGTAATCAAGGGAAATAATCGTGCCTGTTTTTGATTTCACCATGTTTGCTGCATGTAATGCGCCATAATATATGTAGATATTCGGAGCTCACGCCACCATTGTTGATCCCTGTATAGCAAACAATGAATTTTTATCTCCATGAAATGAAAATGAATTTAATGAGGTCATACTTTGCAGGCTTAGCAGTGGTTATATTTCCATGTGATACCACTATTGCTTTATGTTCTTCAACATTTTGCTAATTCATGATTAATTTTACTTTTAATGCTGTTAAGGGGGTTCTCTACATCGTCATAATGGCTGACTTCCTTTTAAAACATGGATAAAAATATAAGTATCAGCAATATTTGTACATTCATTTAATAAATTCTCGCCTAGCTGAGTAGCTCAGTAGGTTAGCACGTCAACTGCTGAACTGTAGATCGCGTGTTCGAGTCCAGCAGGGGTTTTAAATTTTTCTCAGATTGCTGTCTACTAAAACTGCATTTTTTGACTAAATAAAGTAAATTTTAAAGTTTTCAATTTCAAAATATTGTTGTACATATCCTCCACTTTTCATCCATATCAAATTTCTCTGGTGTAGCATACCTCCTTGAATACATACACATACAGTATGAATTTCATTACAATCAACTGTGAATGAATTTTTTAATATCGTAGGTATACCAGGAAGGGACGGTGAACCTGAGCATGAACTGTGCACGAGAGGCAGCCAAGCGTAACATACGAATGTTTGTAGAGTTCTCGACAGGACAAGTGTATGCTGCAGACAAGGTCAGTGTGCGTACCTGGATCTAGATATGGACTGCATAGAAATTTAAATGTGAATCATATATACGTGGACATCTTCATTCTAACACAGATTCAGTTTTAACTAAAATGAATTCACATTTTCAGAAACCTGCCCATGAAGATAGTAAAATAGAACCGTGGACTGTGTTAGCCAAGCATAAACTGGAGGTGGAGAAACGGCTGAGGAATCTCGGAGGGCTCAATTATCTCATTGTCAGACCTGCCATTGTGTACGGCTCGGGGGACAAAACAGGATTAGGTGAGATATCTCGGAAGATGAAAAGAAAGGCTGGGAAAGGGTGAGATACATGTATCTCAATGCAAAGCAAGTTATTAGAATAAGATGTGATCTTCATGTAATGTATCTTGATTCGCAGCATTGGTATGGGATATGGTGAGTGGTGTCTCAAGCCTAGGTGAGATCAGGTGGAATTAGTTTTTAAAATTCTGAATGAGATCGGGTGGAATTAATGTCTCAAGTCTAGGTGAGATCAGGTGGGATTAGTTTTAAAATCTGAATGAGATCGGATGGAACTAGTCGAGATATCTCAATTCTCTGTGAGATACTGTATAAGCAGATTTTTTTAGCGAGGATTTTATCGCTAACAATTTATTCCATACTGGAGGTCAGTTATCTTTCCTGGAATTATAAAGTCGCTAAAATTAGCTTTCACTAAATATATATACCAATAATTTATGGGAAAATCACTAAATTTGTGTCTCGCTGAAATTACCCCATATACGGTATGGTGGGATTAGTTGAGATAACTCAGGTCGTATTGAGAGTAAAAATAGTTCAGATATATCAGTTCATTAATTTGATAGGGTGGATGAGGTGAGATGCCTCAATTTTGATAAAGATAGGATTACCTAAGATAACACCATTGATATTTGATAAAAGAGGTGGGACTAGATAGATGTTTTACATCAGACCGAGGTGTCCATATCTTAAGAATCAGACAAACAGAAATGTACATTTAGAAATGTGCATAGCAGATCATAAAAATTCAATTTGTTTATGAAAGAATATTTCGAATTAATTGTAAAACATTTTCAATTTATTTTTTAGCCCCTCGTTTGATCATAGGTGCAATCTACAAGTACACACGGCAGAAAATGAAGGTAGGTCAAGAGATGGAGGTAGGTGAAGAGATGCTGGCTGGATGTGTAACTGACCGTACTGTAGCTGTTAAAATACAGACTGATGTAGGTCAAGAGACACTGGCTAAAGGGACTAAGGTCAGACTGACCGTACTGTATCTGTTAATATACAGACTCTCATATGTCGGTCAAGAAATGCTGGCCAAAGAAATGAAGTCGTAACTGACCAGACTGAATCCCTTTATAAAGAATGTTGCATCTCTTTGAATGTACAGGTGTATATTTCTCAGATACATTATAACTTGACATGCTGTACAATATACATAATTATGGGATACAGTGCGGTACTGCTGTTGGTGAAATAACAAAACTACAGCTGGTCACATTTCGCTTGACCGTGGTTCTGAACTACCGCTGGTCACATTTCGCTTGACCGTGGTTCTGACTACTGAGTTGCTGAGTTGGTGAAACAGTCTGATTAAAATCAATCCTCTCACTTCGCTCGATATACGGACAGTCACTGCGTGGGAGTGAAGTGAGAGGTCTGATCTTAATCAGACTGTTGGTGAAATAACAAAACTACAGCGGGTCACATTTTGCTTGACCATAGTTCTGACCACGGAGTTGATGGAGTTCTCTTTTTGTTCCATGTGCTACAACTCAAATATGAACAGGCAAAACCAAGGTCTCTGCAACTTCTTTTTGTATTTAGTTTGGTTTTTTTCTTGTCTTTCTGTATTATTTAGGAGTTATTTTTTGTCTTTCTGTATTATTTAGGAGTTATTTTTTGTCTTTCTGTATTATTTAGGAGTTATTCTTTGTCTTTCTTTAGATGTTGTGGACCAAAGACCTCCAGATGAACACAGTTCATGTCAATGATGTGTCTCGTGCCGTGTGGCATCTTTGTAACTATGGTAACAAAGGTCAGGTGTACAACATCGTTGACAACAGCAACACCAGTAAGTGCGATTTCTGACATACAGGTTTGTGCTGTAATGACAGGTAGGGGTGGTAAAAATAACGATACACCTTTACAAGTCGATATATAATGCCAGGTTTAGTGGAAGGAGTTCCTAATACAAAATGAACAACAGCCCTGCTAAGTGGAGCACCCCCCCAATTAATTGAGATGATCAATGAAAGGATTTGAATATAGTTTGTATTTCCATTATTGTATGATAAATAACATAGAAACTCATTTATATTTAACATCTACAATCACACATAATATAAAAGATGGCAAAATAGGAAAATATATAGGTTCACACCTTTACCTCTGAAATTGCACCAAACTGACCCGTTATGAAAATTACAGACATCAAGAAGGGTAGGCAGGACTGGGAATGAAATATGAAACTGTATTATCCCTGTGTGAGATTTGTAGGGCAGTACACAGTGTTTTTATCCTTGTGTGAGAATTGTAGGGCAGTACACAGTGTTTTTATCCTTGTGTGAGATTTGTAGGTCAGTACACAGTGTTTTTATCCCTGTGTGAGATTTGTAGGTCAGTACACAGTGTTTTTATCCCTGTTTGAGATTTGTAGGGCAGTACACAGTGTTTTTATCCCTGTGTGAGATTTGTAGGGCAGTACACAGTGTTTTTATCCCTGTGTGAGATTTGTAGGGCAGTACACAGTGTTTTTATACCCCCCGCAACAAGTTGTGGGGGGGGTATACTGGAATCGGGTTGTCCGTCTGTCCGTCCGTCCGTCTGTAGACGCAATGGTTTCTGGACTCTAAAGCATTATCCTTTCCACCTACCGTCACCATATCATATATATGGACTACCCATGGGATGAAGATGTTCCCTATCGATTTTGGGGTCAAAAGGTCAAAGGTCAAGCGCACTGGACATCGAAGTAGTAATATGGTTTCCGGGCTCTAAAGGGTTATCCTTTCCACCTACAGTCACCATATCATACATATGGACTACCCATGGGATGAAGATGTTCCCTATTGATTTTGGGGTCCAAAGGTCAAGTGCACTGGACATCGAAGTAGTAATATGGTTTCCGGGCTTTAAAGGGTTATCCTTTCCACCTACAGTCACCATATCATACATATGGACTACCCATGGGATGAAGATGTTCCCTATCGATTTTGGAGTCAAAAGGTCAAAGGTCAAGCGCACTGGACATCGAAGTAGTAATATGGTTTCCGGGCTTTAAAGGGTTATCCTTTCCACCTACCGTCACCATATCATATATATGGACTACCCATGGGATGAAGATGTTCCCTATCGATTTTGGGGTCAAAAGGTTAAAGGTCAAGCACACTGGACATCGAAGTAGCAATATGGTTTCCGGGCTCTAAAGCGTTATCCTTTCCACCTACAGTCACCATATCATACATATGGACTACCCATGGGATGAAGATGTTCCCTATCGATTTTGGGGTCAAAAGGTCAAAGGTCAAGCACACTGGACATCGAGGTAGCAATATGGTTTCCGGGCTCTAAAGCGTTATCCTTTCCACCTACAGTCACCATATCATACATATGGACTACCCATGGGATGAAGATGTTCCCTATTGATTTTGGGGTCAAAAGGTCAAAGGTCAAGCACACTGGACATCGAAGTAGCAATATGGTTTCCAGGCTCTAAAGCGTTATCCTTTCCACCTACAGTCACCATATCATACATATGGACTACCCATGGGATGAAGATGTTCCCTATCAATTTTGGGGTCAAAAGGTCAAAGGTCATGCGCACTGGACATCGAAGTAGCAATATGGTTTCCATTTAAATTCTTTAATGGCTTTTTTCATCGCATGGAGATGCTGTGTTCCTAGATACCTTTTGGATCATAATACTGAAGTTTTACCTATTACCTACACCCTTTGGGAGATTGGGGTAAGCGGGGGGTATTCTTAGTGAGCATTGCTCACAGTACCTCTTGTTATCCCTGTGTGAGATTTGTAGGGCAGTACACAGTGTTTTTATCCCTGTGTGAGATTTGTAGGGCAGTACACAGTGTTTTTATCCCTGTGTGAGATTTGTAGGGCAGTACACAGTATTTTTATCCTTGTGTGAGATTTGTAGGGCAGTACACAGTGTTTTTATCCCTGTGTGAGATTTGTAGGGCAGTACACAGTATTTTTATCCCTGTTTGAGATTTGTAGGGCAGTACACAGTGTTTTTATCCCTGTTTGAGATTTGTAGGGCAGTACACAGTGTTTTTATCCCTGTGTGAGATTTGTAGGGCAATACACAGTGTTTTTATCCCTGTGTGAGATTTGTAGGGCAGTACACAGTGTTTTTATCCCTGTTTGAGATTTGTAGGGCAGTACACAGTGTTTTTATCCCTGTGTGAGATTTGTAGGGCAGTACATTGTTTTTATCCTTGGGTGAGATTTGTAGGGCAGTACACAGTGTTTTTATCCCTGTTTGAGATTTGTAGGGCAGTACACAGTGTTTTTATCCCTGTATGAGATTTGTAGGGCAGTACACAGTGTTTTTGTAGCCACGTTAAGGTTTCTCATAAAGAGAGGGTGAAGCGGCATGACAGTAATATTCTGTAAATTTTGGTAATGAAGTAGATATTTTAGTTTTGCTAGCTCTCTATGCTCACCCAATATACTGAGTTGATCTATCCAAGGCCCATGTTTTAAAAAGCTTCATCTGAAGATGAATTATCTCTTTTTCTAAATGGAAGCAGGTAAGAGTAAGGGGAAAGAAAGATAACTCTGATATCTTACTTTTTAAATATCTTAGAAATGGATAAATATTTTATTTCCAGAATATAGGAGATCATGGATATGTTACATGCAAATCTATTTAAAACAAATAAAACATAACAAACTATGTAAGCATATTCAATCAAATTTACGGGACTTGTTGAAAATATCTGATACGTAAACACCAACATTGCGGATGATAAACAGTAAACAATCTGTGCAATGTTTAACGTTGGATTGGCAGAGTGGTGATTTCATTTCCCATATCTTCATAATGAGTGACCTATGTCAATGTCTTCTGAAACATCTGTTATATTTTTTCTGGTATAAATTATACTTGCAACAATATCCATGCCCTGTTGAGTTCATGATAGTGCTAGATATTGCTGGGAACGTTTTTGCCCTATTTGTCATTTCTTAAAAATTGGCTAAGTTTAAGCCTGTTGCCCTATACTCCACATTAACCCTATTTCCAAAATCACTATGTTTCAGTTTAGATCAGCCTGTTGAGTTATGTTAGGACAGAGCTAGCCTTTTGAAGCTTCTGAATGTGCAATGAAATCTGACATTGTGTAGCTTTTGTGTGACGAAATTCAGATCAAGTGTGGATTCGGTTACAGCTGACCAATTTTGACAAGAGTTGTGTATTGCTTAATTGATTAAACATTGCCTTTACAATCTTTGTTTATGTTACTGGTTCTTGATTTTATACTTTTTGTTTACTAGCACAAGGAAGAGTCAGTGAGCTGGTGTCAGAAATATACGGCATTAAGTACGACTTCATGGGGTCTGTAGTCTCCAATATAGCAAGAGTAAGTAGACCAAATAAAGTATCATTAGATATGTCAAAGTATCATCATAAAGTATAGTAATGTATTATAAAGTATTGTAAAATATCATAAAGTACTGTAAAGTATCATAAAGTATTGTAATGTATCATAAAGTATTGTAATGTATCATAAAGTACTGTAAAGTATCATAAAGCACTGTAAAGTATCATAAAATATTGTAATGTATCATAAAGTATTGTAAAATATCATAAGGTATAGTAATGTATCATAAAGTATTGTAATGTATTGTAAAGTATCATAAAGCACTGTAAAGTATCATAAAGTATTGTAATGTATCATAAAGTATTGTAAAATATCATAAAGTATAGTAATGTATCATAAAGTATTGTAAAATATCATAAAGTATAGTAATGTATCATAAAGTATTGTAAAATATCATAAAGTACTGTAAAGTATCATAAAGTATTGTAAAGTATCATAAAGCACTGTAAAGTATCATAAAGTATTGTAATGTATCATAAAGTATTGTAAAGTATCATAAAGCACTGTAAAGTATCAAAGTACTGTAAAGTATCATAACGTATTGTCATGTACCATAAAGTATTGTAAAGTATCATAAAGTACTGTAAAGTATCATAAAGTATTGTAATGTTTCATAAAGTATTGTAAAGTATCATTAAGTATTGTAAATTATCATAAAGTATTATAAAGTATTGTAATGTATCATAAAGTAGTGTAAAGTATTCTAAAGTATTGTAATGTATTGAAAAGTATCAAAGTATAATGAAGTATAGTAACCGTATTGTAGAGTATTTTTTGATTGACAACAACTAGTCTTTTGATTTGCAGCAATCATTCTAATGATTATTAACAACAATAAGTCTCATGACTAAATCAGTCAAATGATTATTAACAACAATAAGTCTCATGACTAAATCAGTCTAATGATTATTAACAACAATAAGTCTTATGGCTAACATAATAGGTGTTAGGACTGGCAACAATAGGCGTTGTAAATGGTGACTGACACATATAGTAAGTATGACTGGCAACAATAGGCGTTGTAAATGGTGACTGACACACGTAGTAAGTATGACTGGCAACAATAGGTGTTGTAAATGGTGACTGACACACGTAGTAAGTATGACTGGCAACAATAGGCGTTGTAAATGGTGACTGACACACGTAGTAAGTATGACTGGCAACAATAGGCGTTGTAAATGGTGACTGACACACGTAGTAAGTATGACTGGCAACAATAGGTGTTGTAAATGGTGACTGACACACGTAGTAAGTATGACTGGCAACAATAGGTGTTGTAAATGGTGACTGACACATGTAGTAAGTATGACTGGTAACAGGGGTGAATTGATGGAATACTCTTGGGTTGATTCACATTTTTGTGAGGTGATGATTTAATTAACCTTTATAGTGAAGTTTGTCCTCTCCGATTGTTCATTTTTAAGGTGTTGATTTAATTAAGTTCTTTCAGACTGTTTATTTTATCGCGTTCTCCAGGTAAACATGACATCCGTAGTGGAGGACATCAATGACCGACACATGCAGCCATGGGCGGACGCGTGCGAACGTGACGGAATAGTCAACACACCACTTAATCCATTCCTAGACCAGGTACTGTCTACAAACTGAGGTGTTTATTTATCTGCACCGTAAAATGAGTGTCAGCTTCACACTTTTTTAAAAAACAAACATTTTTGTATTAAATACTTTTTGACATCATGGTGGGCACCACTTCTCTTGAACATTCATGAAGTAACCAAATACATGTAACCTTCCACCAAAGATGCTAAATGGATTGCACTGCCAAATGTTATACACTTTTTTTGTTATCTGACATTATTGGTAATACAATCATTGAATTGGGATACATGTACTTGTACTTGAGATCATAGAACTGCAACATTTGTTTCTGAGAGATTTTTTTTTTTTTTTTGATAATTTTCATAGGAACTTTTGTACAATAAGAACTTAGCTCTGGACAGTTCCAAGTTAAAAGCCACTGGATTTACGTACAGTATACCAGACTTAACAGTAGGAAGTCTTAGAGAGGTGAGAAAATGTCATACTCTTACATATAAATAGCTGTGCTCTGTGCACCTCTTCAATCTGAGTTTCATCATTCAATGTTTATCTCCTTGTTTAACAGATTTAGATGATTGATTATATGAAATCTTTGCCTTGTCTAACAGATTTTAGATGATTATATTTTAAATCCTCTCCTTGTTTATCAGAGTTTAGATGATTATATTTTAATCCTTGCCTTGTTTAACAGATTTTAGATGATTATATTAAATCCGGACTCTTTCCACATTCACTGTTGTCTGCTGAGATGTTGTGGAATGGTGTTGGGGAAGGTGAGACAGAGGAAATTCTGGTGGAGCAGAATGGTTCAGAGAATTCCTAGCAGTTTATTTCCAGTATTGCATTTCTATCCACATTCCACGTTGTATGATGCTTATCTCACGGTTTTAAATGTGTCCTTGTTAAAAGTGTGCATGACAGAAAATGAAAGCTACTTGTACTTGTGTTTTCAAAGGTTAATTTGAAAAGCATTCCTCGGAATATTTTTTTTTCCAGGCAATATTATTTTGGAATTCTACAGATATTGAAGATATTTGTATTTGTATGTGTGAAGCTGCATTTGATATTGTTAGCCATTTACATATTTTATGCATTTCATTTACGGTGCGCATTTTATGTCAACATTTTTAAATAGAATCCCACTGAGCTCAATTTATGCTTGTGTACTATTGCATTCCTTGTTTACGTAGTAGTGAAGTGCTTACATAGAGTTTAATCTGCTGTTCCCATATAGGGCCACACACACAGACATGTTCTGTGATTCAATGATTGAAATAAACATTGGTTGTTTCCCCTCTTTCTTGATCCACTATTTTGATTAGGTAGGTAGGAAAATATTTTTTCACAGGAAGCGTAAATTTAAATAAATAACATTCAATGAGCCTGTCACTTAATAAGTGACCCCTAGTTTGGCTAAACTTTTTTTTCTCAGCTCCGAAAAAGACATAGAAAAAAGTGAAGAAATCTATTTTTTTTTGGGGGGGGGGGGGGGGAGAAATAAGTCTTTGCAATTTGTCTTCATGTGTAGGAAATGGGGAAGAAAACAATTTCAATTGTAGTCAGGCTGAATCAACGGGTAGGAATGAACTAGTTGATGTACGATTGACTCTTTTACGATGACGATTTTAACCCTTAAGAAATTTAAAATCTACAGTGCTCAACATGGGAATGCTGTTTTTTCTCAATTTTGTTCAAAAACTTGTCACAAGTCAACATATCATTTACTGCATTTATTTTTATTGTATGGATTACAGTCACTGTTGCTTAATCATTCATACAGAAGTTGTTCCAGGAGACTTCTAGCAAGCGGTGTTTTTTATCCACTTTTTGCTCATTACCAAAGACTATTCAGGCATCCTCCTTAACCATCCAACACCCGTCAGACACAATGAAATTTCCTTCTTTTTTTTCTCTCTCTCTTTTTTATGAAATCTGTATTCTCCTTTTTTTTGTTCAGACCAGATGATTTTTTAAAGGAAAAAGAAAAACCAAAGGGGTATGTTTATTGAAACAACTGAAATGATACTATGGATGGTGTGACATAACGATGTCAAAGGTCATGCAGACTTAGAGGTCAAATGCTGGCCAAGGCTGTGTTAAGCCTTAAAGCATTCACCTGTACTGGATTTAGAAATTTTATTGTTTGTCATTGCAATATTTACTTTAGTGTAATTTTTATAAAAATTGATATGCCTGTTGGTGAGGTAACCATGGCAACTACATTCTGTACATAGACAGTATCTATACATTCCTAACTTCATAATGTATGGTGTATTTTTAATATGTACAATGTATGAGGGGCAAGATCGAAAGTAAGTTCAATGTCTGACAAAACTAAATTTGCATAGTTTTCATCAAGACCCCCACCCCCACCCCTCCACCCCCTGACCCCTCTTAAATCAAAATATGATGAATGTTGGTCCAAATTGATTATCAAGTACTTACGAACAAATAACCTTCTATATATCATGTTATATATATTTTTCCAACTGTTTATTTATAAATGAAAAGGATTATGTAGCCTTTAAATGCCACTTTAAGGGTACATCAAAATGTGCCAAATAAAAAGTCATGGAATCAATGTCAGATGACAGAGACACTTGGGCAAGTAAATAACACACACACACACACACACACACACCCAACTACATGAATTTAGATTTTATCCAACTTCTTTTGATCTTGCCTCTAATGTGTATTGAAGGTTTTAGTATGACTTGTACAAATGTCTGTACATCATATTTTTGAGAATAGAAATTGTGTTCATTTATTTAATCAGGGGGCATATTGTTTTTGTCCTGTCTGCTATTCTGTAATTCTGTCCAAAACTCGAAACTTCCTATTAACTTTTGAACTGAAGAAAAAATTCAAAGTTTAGCAAAATGATAGAAACATATAACTGTTTTTATATTTCATTTCAACAAACATTCTCAACCATTTTTGTGAAAGAAACAACAGCTGCATAAATTTTAAGGGACAGAGATCGGTATTGACATTGCTGTGGTATCTATCTCATGAAATTGGGATCAGTATTAACATACAGGTGGATATTTTGTCTTCACAACTGTCACTCTCTGGGGCATTTGTATTTATCAAACAAATCTCTTTTTTTATTTATTTAGATTTTGAGTCTTGGAAGTAGATGTGTATGTCTTGACCAGTACTCTGGCTGTAGACCGGACTGATGCTAATAATTTTTGACACCATTGTAAAGTGCTGCATGACATGGTGCTGTTTGTGTGCAACATTTGCTTTATATGGAAATCTCATTGTTTTCAGTTTTAGAAGAATTTGCTTTTTATCTGATACATAGCAGGTCTTGTTTTATCAAATGACTTTTTAGCTGAATGCTCAAGCAGACTTCTCATATAGACTGATGGAAATTTGCCTTGTCATCTGTGTATACATGTATTTGAATTTCCAATATGTTTTTTTTTTTTTTTTTGCCTTCGATATCTTTACCAATTGAAGTGATTGTCATTTCCTCATGAATGCGAACAATATGTGTATTATTACAGGACCACAATAGGGGATTCAAAGTTTCACAATGGAAACTATAGGAAAATTCTGTGAGAATTGTCTCAAGAATCACAAGGCACTATATGATATGGAACACCCTTACGAAGTGCAGATTCTAGCTAATTGAATTGACCCCATGATCCGCAAAATCACTGTGAGGCCAGAATAAACCTTTGAAAGTTTTAGGAGGTTTTTTTTTTTTAAATCCTTTCAAGAAATGCAAGGACTTAAATTGAAATTGAAGTTTGTTGACACCTAAGCCTTAGGAATTAAGTGGCACCTATAAACAATACAATACAGTTTTCTACAGGATAAAACCTTCCAATAGGACTGTCTAGAACCACCCGTGTAGTATATCTGATGTGCAAATGTAGTCCAATAGCACTCACACTTGTTCACACCGCGATCCTTGAGGAACACTAGAGGGGTATCAAGTTTTATGTGTTTTATACATGGGAGCATTTTATAAAACTGGCGGATCCAAATCCATAAAAAATATGGTGGAAAATGCAACTTTTCTGGTTTTTCTTGTTTTAAGAGTATTTTCTAAGAGTGAATACATTTATTTTATTTTGACTCATGTTTCATTATGTATTCATTAATTTTGCAATAATTGTCAATATATGCAAGAATCCTACATCCTCTTGTTATGATTAAGGAAGTGTTTTACAAGTTATAAAAAGACAGTTCGACCAAAAAAAATCAAAAATCCTGAAGAATTCAAAATGCTGAATAGTTGAATGTATGGCGTTACATATTAATCATTCCAACTTAACGGTAAAGAGCAAATTAGATGGATATTTGTTTGGACGGAAAACAGGAAATCCTGAAAAAGCAAACGCAGTTTTCAGCGAAAATGATTTTACTGTTGTTCATTTTTTAATTTGCCTCTACTCTGTGATCAAATGTGTATGTTTTTGAGTTGGCACTAACGATTTATTACAAGGAGCTGTGTTTATCATCAGAAAAAAAAGTTATTTTAATGTAATTAATTTTACAAAGTCTCCATGTTATAAGACAGTATTGTGTATTGCTGACATTTTGTATCTTTCTTTGCATATCATTTTCAGTGTCTGGTGTACACCATTTTGATGTCGTTTACAATTGTTACTTTTTTTCAATGATTAACATTTTGCCAAACATGATTTGTTATTATTACAACACAAAGCCAAACAATAAATTTTTATTCAATATGTAATGCCTGTGTATATTCTTATAGAACCTATCCACCACGAATTGCTTGAGACCGAGACCTTTGCTCTTTCCCTGAGCAAAAAGGTTGTAGGTTCGAGCTCCAACTGACCAATCATAAAAGTGCAGTACCTGGTCACAAATTATCTTAGTTCTACCTAGTTTTTAGGTCACGTGCATGGTTTAACGTTTTAGCATTTTGTACTTCATTTCTTATACTTCATAGCCAATTTTCACAACAAAAAAAGGAGGTAAAATGCAAACCATTGGGGAACCAAATTTATAAATGTGGTGGTCATTACACTGTGGGGGCCAGAGAGGTTGAGAACTTTTTTCATTTTCTTGGACATCTAGTGTAAAAACTACATGTACAGAGGGAAGCTACATCCAACTGTCATAACATCAATATTAACCTTCATTTATTTGATCATACCATCGCTCCTATTCTTCTGTATGGTTGTGAAATTGGGAAGGGGGGTGGGGGGGGACTTTTAACCCTTTGGCTTCCAAATTTAAAGATAAAGATGTAACTGGACAAGATGTTTAACAAACTGAAATGTGAAACACTGCATATTGAATACTGCAAGACTATTCTTGGTGTACAGAGAAAGTCGACTGATTTTACAGTTCTATCTCAACTTTGAAGATTTCCATTGTATTATCAAATTATTAAAGCCATGAAGAATTACTGGTTTCGACTCGACGTATTAAATAATCCATCTTCTCTCTTATTGAAGGAAGCATATTTAGTGTCAAAGAACCTCTATCTTCAAAATAGACCATCATGGTTTGCATCTATCCAAACAATGTTGGGTCAGTTATCTGAACTTAGAAATAGGTGTAGAATGGGGGCCATAATAAGGGATCAAAGTTTTACATACTAATAAATAGAGAAAATCTTCTCAAGAACCATTGGGCCAAAGAAGTTTACATTTACATGAAAGCTTTTTGACAGTTCAGATTCAAATTTGTAAAAATCATGGCCCCCGGGGGTAGGTTGGGGTCACAATATCGATCAAAAGTTTTACATGCGAATATATATTGAAAATCTTTAGATATGGGCAAAGGTGACTCAGGTACAAGCGAGGTGGCCCATGGGCCTCTTTGTATTTACAAGGGAATGGAAGGTTAGATTTCAGTTTTAGGATCTAGCGATACACTTCTTATTGAATTTCTAACTCTTCTCACAGTTTTCAAACTAGGTCTTATTCAGTTTGTAAGGTATTTGAACATATTTCATTCTATACTAGTAAATAATTTACAAAGGCAAGGGATTGAAAACAAGTTATGACAATATACAAATTCCTGGTGGCAATACAACCTGATATTGTAGTCGTGTGTGTGTGTGTATATATATATATATATATATATATATATATAGGTGCAGTCCTTGAAACCTTTCCCAATTGAACACTGAACGCAACTTGATGAATGATGAGCGAACGCATCGTAAACGCGCGAAGTGAATACAAGATGAACGATTTGAATTCGAAATCTCTCGGATGTTTTCCCTTCACTTCCCAGAAAAAATAAATAAAGACGCATACAATGTCGAGAGAAATGTAATGCACCGGTACATGCACATTACATAGTTATGTATCCATGTTTCTTGCGAGATGTACATTTATTCAAACGTTGTTGAATATATCATGAAGAGAAAACAAAATAGTTAACATAGCAAACAGCAGTTATAATGAGAAGAAAAATAATCAATGGAGAATTAAAGAAACAAGAGGTACTGTGAGCAATGCTCACTAAGAATACCCCCCGCTTACCCCAACCTCCCAAAGGGTGTTGGTAATAGGTATAAACTACCTCTTTTCTGAGTGTAAAAAACAAATGGCATGACAAACCGAACCATATTGCTACTTCGATGTCCAGTGCGCGTGACCTTTGACCTTTTGACCCCAAAATCGATAGGGAACATCTTCATCCCATGGGTAGTCCATATGTATGATATGGTGACTGTAGGTGGAAAGGATAACGCTTTAGAGCCCGGAAACCATATTGCTACTTCGATGTCCAGTGCGCTTGACCTTTGACCTTTTGACCCCAAAATCGATAGGGAACATCTTCATCCCATGGGTAGTCCATATGTATGATATGGTGACGGTAGGTGGAAAGGATAATGCTTTAGAGTCCGGAAACCATTGCGTCTACAGACGGACGGACAGACAGACGGACAACCCGATTCCAGTATACCCCCCCCCCCCCCCCCCCCCCCACAACTTGTTGCGGGGGGTATAATTATTTTGTATCTTTAACACCGAGTATTCATATTTGATCGCATCAAATGTTAATATGTGGCGTCTACCTGTTCCCTTTATTCTTTTATGAAAGCTAGTGAAGATAACGATTGATTGATTGATGTTTTCCGCCACACTCAACAATTTTTTCAGTTATCTGGTGGCACAGTTTTTATTGGTGGAAGAGAGAACTCAGATACAATGTACATGGGAAGAGACGTCTCCACCGACCTTCCGAAAGTAAACTGGGAGACTTTCTCACGAGCGGGATTCAAACCCACGCCGCCAGAGATGAGAGACCGTGTGATTTTGAGCGCGATGCTCTAACCATTCGGCCACGGAGGCCCCTGAAAATAACAAACAGTGATCAATCTCATAAATCCTGTAAGCAATACAAAATAGAGAGTTGGGCAAACACGAACCCCTGGACACACCAGAAGTGGGATTAGGTGCCTAGGAGGAGTAAGCATCCCCTGTCGACAGGTCACACCGCCATATAAGCCCTATATCCTGATCTGGTAAACGGAGTTATCCGTAGTCAAAATCAGTGTGCCAAGAACGGCCTAACAATCGGTATGAAACATGTCAGACAGCATTTGACCCAATGATAGGTTGTATTGACGAACTAAATCGTTATAACGACCATATAATTTGCGAATGTTGACTTTAATCGAGACTGTTGAAACCCCTGTACCATCAACTTGTTTGTCTATATATATATTCTTTTTAATCGAGAATGCAGCTCGATTATGGTTATCATTTTGTTTCTATGGATTGTATTGAAAAGAAGTTTATTTCAACGAATCGCTTAAGAATATATGTATTGAGTTCTGGGTCCAAGCTTTCGAAAACTTCCTCGGTTGTTGACTCAATAATACGATAAAGCAGAATCGGGAAACTACTAGTATGTGTTCTACAGTTCGGAATATATCCAGTCTAAACAAAATATAGTACAATGTGTGAGTATTGAATGTATCGTTCTCATGGAATTCTGGTAATGTGTGTACGGATCTGTAGTATGCTGTAGAAATGCTACACGCGCTTAGATTCCCGTTTATCAAATAGATGTGTGCATAATGTGGCGGTCAGACGGGTTAGATCACCGGTGACCAGGTAAGCCAGTTGGTAGAGGTATCACACCGGTAAATATTTTCACTATATAATAATATAGAGGGAAAATCATTATAAATCAGTTTGCAGAATTGATGCCGAATAAAGCAGTCGAAAATGTTCTATGTTACCTATCTCGTCTGTCGACACCGGAAGAACAACATCCCACGCGGAATTTTCGAAAAAAACAAATTACCCACAAACACGACTACTCTCAAATCCACGTGTTTTTCACATGTGTGTAAACAGCCGGAGAGCACCTCAGGAAGGAGCCTCAGCTACCAACAACAAATAGTTCCTTTGTATACACTTGGTTATTTCTACACATTACACAGAATTTCCTAATCAGGGGTACAAAAATTAAGAGAAAAGAAGAAGAGGAAATGAGAAAAATCGCGCAAGAAAAAAAAATTC